>NC_089278.1:34904281-35156542 GCF_963678975.1 Dysidea avara
AACATGCAACTAAAAATCAGGAGCACCAGACTCTAAACCTTCACATAACTTCAGGAAGGTAACCCATATCTAGTCTCGCGTGGCCAGACTGTCTTTTCTCTTTGTCATTGGGTAGGAAGAAAAAAAGGATCTGGTCCAGTTTGAGTCTCACAATTGTCTTGACATGTCACATGGTTACGTCACAAATATGCAGTATTATGCCCCATGCGTTTAAACTCCACTAGTACTGCTACAGTGGCACAACAATAACTGAAGATTCCGCTTACCTGCAGTGAATCAATAAAAGACTTTTAACTGATTTGGTAGACGTCAAAGTAGCTTTAGACTAGGGCTGAGGAGATTATGAAATTTTGCTACCTTCACGATTGTAGAATGTAATATATCACAATTTTGATAACAATCACGATGTTAAACTTTACATGCATCAAACTATCATACATGCACAATTTCGTATAAATTACAAAACGAGGTGAAATTGTGTACAACTGATCAGACCAGTTATAGTTCAATACAAACAGTATACTGAATAATAGTATCCTTAGAAATTCAATGGTTTGTAACAGGTAAGCTTTTTCAGTAGTAAGATTCCACAATAGTGTCACCATTTTGAATTTATTTACATGTGATGTCACAACATCACGATGTTCATATAATACATATCAACATCACGATGTTCAGACACAATCATGATTAATCCCATAATCGATATAATCCCTACTGTGTATTTCCATTATGGTATCTTAAGCACAGTAGGGATATAACAGTTCGATGCAGCCACAGTTACTACTGAATATGAAATATCCCTTACAGTAGTGTAAGTGCTCCAATAACTTTGTGACGTCTAAATACACTCCTCAAAGAAAATGTCAATACTAAAAAGTAATGCTCTGATATGGTTTTGTTACATGAAAATTGAATTTTAGCGGTTCTTAAAACAATTTAATATTTGTGCTTCTGTAATAATTTCCTTGTTCCTAATGCTTTTGACCTTATAATTAGTTACACTAAGACTCTTTCGTAAAGAAGCCTCTTGTCATGTATGATATTTCTATTTAATGGCAGTGCTTGGGTGGGCAACCTACATTTTTTGGGGAATCTCAGTACTGCCGTACTGTTTGACAAGTGTAAGGAAAAATTAAAAAATTACATTTGAGTAGGGAACACAGAAATAAAACAATGGAGGTCATCTATACCTATACTAGTGGACATTTAATTCCTATTTCAGTCTTTAAACCCTGTCAATAATGTAACTATGACTGAAATAGGGATTACATGTCCACTAGTATAGCTGCAGGTGTACAAGACCTCACTTATTTCATTGCTATGATCCCTACTCAGATATAAAAAAAATTTTTTGCAACATAATAGCTGGTGAAGCAGCACATACCACATCAAAGGAAAGGACACACCATCAAAATTAATCGCACGACTGAACACATGCCTCGACAATCACTGAAGTGTGACTATTCTGTTTTATGTTCTGCTTTGTTCCATCCATTAAACAGTTCTACAAGTGAAGAACAGTACAAGAAGCACCTCGGCAATCAATCCCGTTACTATGGAAATTGCAGAAAATTCTTGTGATAGCCAGCTCTAATGCCAAATCGCAAATCAACACTGGTGGAACCCTGCCTCTTTTTAAAATTAGTTCGTTAACTTTTTTGTTAGTGGCTGTGACTGCTTTGTTTGAGCATCTTGATCTCTTATCTCAAGTGAGTTAGGGTTGAGTGATGTTATCGTTTATAGTGACATAACGTAATATTTCGGGAGTATTGATAGCGATAAGCACCACCTATAACCCTTAAACCCACATATGTAGTCCAGAAAATTGGATTTAAACTTAAAATATGTGTGCCTTGCACAAAGTGCTGTAACTTTCAAAGTGGCTATGCAATTTATGCCATTCCACTTGTGAATTAAAATGATACCTAGGGTTTACCTTTATGACAGTGAGGCCGTGTAAGTAACTTTTGTAAGAAAACATGCAAACCCTTTACATACCTTTATAAAATGATCCATAACTTGATGGTAGTTGCTCCTATCACCTTGCAACAAATTCCATTTGATTCACCATTAAATTTTCTATCATGCCATATATGACTCAAGTCCACAATCAAAATTAAACATGTGGTGAGAATTTTGAAACGCTACTCACTGTTGTTCATTGCTTCATAACAAGTAAGCCGCTGTAGTTGCGGTGTTCATTTAACCTTCTCCAAGTAGCTCAGTGAACGGAAGTTTAATCATTGTGAAGTTATAGGCTATTAACTAGATGCCGGACTCAATGAGTCAAGCACAGATCCTGGAATGTGTATTCGTGTAAGCTATTCATTATAAAGGATGGGATTATGGGCCTGATATTGGTGCTCCGTAAATAGATTGAACTGACACCGAGCCTGCAGGACATTACCCTTGGGCAATTGTCTGCCTGCATATTAGCAAGCATGTCTGTCCTCTTATTGTTTCAGGCTCAAGTGCTTCCTGAAATAACTCATCAATTAGTTTTCCTCTGCATTTTAGGGACAACCCACCCAACAAAGACGGGTTAACAACCCGTCAGTTATATCCCCAAAATTGCTTGGCCGGAGCATCTATCTAAGCCCATAACTAACCCACATAAGCACATAATAATGCATTATTATCCATTATTATGTGCATTTATGCAAAGAAGCAATGGTACATGTGTTGATTGGAATGTGTTAATATTCAGTTAGAGTGTTGTTAATTTGAGTGATCCAAGAATCTTGGATCTCTGCCACTGCTGTGGCAGTTCTGGCACTCCTCAAACTGTGCCCTGAAAACTTTCCAGCTGGTAAGTTGGCTGCCACTGTTTGTTTGAGAGTACTGCAATATAGCACTGGGCCTCTCTTAGATTCCCTGGGCTAGTGGTGAAGCACCTCGTACAGGCTCTGCCTTCTGTGTAAATCCTCCAGTGCCCAACTGGGAGACTTGATAATAAAACTGTTTAAAAATTCTCTACTTAGGTGGCCGAGTCCTTGGTACCACTGAGTGTGGCGGTTGGTCGGAATCTCCGGGTGGCCTACAGATCGAAGTCACATTGAGGTTGGCTTTTTTATTTTATTTTAGCATTTGTCCTGCTGATACTAAACCCAACGATTTTGCTTAGGATCCATGGACTAGTGGTGAAGCACCTTGTACAGGCTCTGCCTTCTGTGCAACCCCTCCAGTACCCAACTGGTAGACTTCATAATGATGGTAACTATGCTGCCAACAATTATGGTCCTCCTTCAGTCCATTAATCCGTTTTAGTAGAGCTTGATCCTGACCATCATCACAGATCAGTGAATGGCATCTGCAGGCCACCCAATTTCTAGTCGGGTGCCTCCTCAGGAGGGACGGATGCAGCAGTGTCACGGAATTCACCATACTTTTGAAAGACTTCTCAAATTCTCCTTATTCGGTTGTATGTACGGTCACAAATTTTGTCACACTAATAAACTAGGCAAATGCTACCATATTTCTCTTTTTCGTAAGTATCATGGCTTACATACGTATGTGCACTGTCAAGGGTAGTAAAAGTGTAATTGTGAATACTCAAGTAGCTAGCCATTATCTCAAGAATGACTGAGGAGGGCATTGTTGAATCTGATGCCAGAACTTTGTCTTCTGCTGTCACAATGCATGGTACCTGTAGCTATGGTGATTAGACATGTGTACAGCATGTTTGTAGAATGGTACACCTTCTCCTGTTATGTCTAAAGACACGTGTATCAATACCTATTTCAATATAATGACTTGTCTGACATTATAATCTCCAAGTAGTGTACCAATGGCACATTTACCCACACTAACAACACCACTCAATAAATCAATAGCAGCCAATTGTCACTGCTGCAGGCTCACCCCTCGATGCTATTATCATCTGCCTGTTAGCAGTGACAAGGTAGAGACTCTGATTGGTCCATGTAAGTGTAGCACCAGATACTTTCAAATGCGGGATATGGAGAAGTCCTTACTGTGATTGGTGATCTCCTGCTTTGTATATATGCAGTCAGAGCTGTTCCAGAGTAGTGGTGAGCTGCCATATCGTATACAGCCGATGATTATGAAACACAAATCCTATAGTTGGGACTTTGGAATCATTAGCAGGGCATAGTGTCCTATCTTGTCCCTCAATATAGATGGGAGGTATGGGGCCACAATTGTGGCCTGTAATCCAAAATCAACAGCCTTACCAAATATAGTATTTGTTACCTGCACTCCCACCAATGGAAGTGGATTCCAGTACTTTGGAATGGCTACTGCCACCATTGATGAAATGTTTCTTTGTGGTGATAAAGAATTAAAGTGGTAGGTCTGCCCCTAACCAGCAATATGTTCCCCCTAAATCTGGATTAGTTGTTTCTTGTTAAACCAGTATGTATAATATTGTAGCCCGGGTCCAGGTTTACAGAAAGAACCCACAATGAGGTCACACTTAAAAGGTGGAGATGTGGGCTCCTTGGTATGGAAGTCTTACCTTTGGGGTCCATATCTTATGTATGAAAAGAAAATGATTAGCCTAATTACCTTAGTCATGGATCCTGGGGGAAGACCCCATAGTGGACCTGTTTGGGCCTCTATTGCCCATGTGCAGAATACTGCAGATAGAGCAATGTGTTGTGATGAGACGTTGCTGCTGTGTGTAGTCACAAGCAAAAAAACAGAGTGGCAGTGTGAACAGTCCAGCTGTTTGCCTAATCTCTGTAGTAGGATACAGATGGCATATTAACATTGCTTGGTAGTAAATAGCTAGCCAATTGTCACTGCTCAGGCTCACGTCTTGATGTTATTAACTGTCTGTTAGTAGTATCAAGGTATAGAGACTCTGACTGATCCATGAAAATGTAGCACCAGACACGTATATTGTAGGGAAGACAGATATGGAAGTTCTTCCTGTGACTGGCTACTTGTTCTCCCCCACTAGAAGCCAGATTACAAGTATACTTTTTGGGACAGCTGCTGCGGCCACCATTGATGGAATTGTTTATAGTGAACAATAGTAGGTATGCACATGATTAATCAGCAATATTTTCTCCCCCATATCTGGATTAGTTGTTTCTGATTGCACTACTGATATTGTAGCCCAAGAAAATGGGTAGTTAATCTGGTCATAATATCTTTAGAGTTCCTTTTTCGAAATGATTTCCCTGGTTTGTTGCTCTCTTGTTTCTAGTGGAGGATTGCTCTGCTTTGGTTGGACTGTCAGAGGCTGATGTGAAGAGTAGTAGTCTCACAGGAAGTCAGAGCTGTGACGTAACAGTGAGAAAACATCCTTGTGAAAAAAGTTATAGAAATCTATTTTATAAACTTCTGGGTGTTGAGTTTTGATTGTTTCCACTTACAGGTAGATAGCTGACATTCTGGTGGTCTAGATGTCACGCTGGTCATAAGACTTGGATTGATTTAGTCCAACCTGTGGATGTTCCCTGGTTTTTCTCTCTCTCTCTCTCTCTCTCTCTTTGACTTTGACAGTAGCTGCAGGACCTCTAGCTACTGGTGTGGATATAACATCATTTTTCTGTTGATAAGAAGGGTGGTTGTCTCACACTTGGAAGGAGGATCATACACTCTCAAGACAACGGTTGCATGAATATACATTGACAGCCAAGCTACCATACGTAGCCAAGCTGCTACCTGCAACTACGTATACCGCTGCATGGAACAGAAGACAATAACATCGCAGCCAACCGCTGCATGGAACAGAAGACAATAACATCGCAGCCAACCGCTGCATGAAGTAGAAGACAATACCATTGCAGCCAACCGCTGCATGAAATAGTCGTAGTGAGAATGTCTTGCCGCCAGCTGGAAGTTCCTGAAGATAGTGTTGCAACGGACGAGGTTGAACAATGTACTGTAGCTAGTACGGTTAGTCTGAGAGTGAATTTAATCTGTAGTTTAAGAGTAGCCTTGGTTGTTTATTATCTCTGCCTTGATTCTGGATTTCTGGTAGCTACGCGGCTCTGGGTCTCCACCACTAGTGCTATGGTCGCTTACTTCGGGCTTCTGGTGATAGAGGTGTCGCTACCACGGGGGTTTGATGGAGAAGACGATGATAAACTTATGACGCTAAACTGATACTCAACTGCAGAGAAGATAACAACGGCTCGCTAACTGTTTACTTCAAATGTGCTGGAATGTCAGACTGGACCCCCCTAATAGACCTCTTTGAAATACGCACCTAAAGGAATGCACTAGGGGGGTTGGGTCAAAACCTGTATGACTAATGTGGCAATCCAGGCAAGCTCGTCCTGCTAGTTAACCTTGTTTAACCTGTTGTTAAACTTGTATAAAAATTGGGGAAGTTACTCACCTAGTGTTGCCATGCGTGCCCATATTGTGTAAACGTGCATTTCCCAAAAGTTCTTTGCAGGTTTATGGGATAAACAATTCCTGCAGGAATGTTAAGCAGCACAATAAGTGGGTTGGTTGAAATATTCAGTATTGCGAATAGTGAGTTTATATCAATTGTGATACCAGAAGCCCATAAGTGTCAAAGGTACGTTGCAGTACTTGCAGTATCGCTCAGCCCTAGAGTCAGCTATGCAATAGTTGTACAGCAAAACTGTAGCTGATTGCAGCTAGATCATTAAGGGACATGGTGACCATGCCCTGTCAATTAAGGGTGTGGCGGCATGTCCTGATCGCTTAAGTGGCTTGGTCACAATGCAATCATTTATAAGTGCAGCTATAGCTATCTATGTACTCCATCTTGGCAATAGCGCAAGTGCTTCAAATAGTGTCGTGGCATCTAAATATGCTCCTCTAAGGAAGAAGACAACTATGCAATCTCTCTTCTATCTATCTATATATACAAGTGTAAGAAAAAATTAGGAATTTTGCTAAAGTAGGGGTTAAAATGCAATCATTCAGTTGTGTTTTGTTCAGCGGCTTGTTTCAGTGCTTTTTATTGCTGCAGTCCCTACTCATATGGAAAATTCCTAATTTTTTCTTACACTTGTTTGTGTACTTTTTTGTAAACTTTGTTGAATAACTGTATTTAGTAATTCATGAATAACCTGCAATTCCCGAAATACGCAGCTAAACATTCCTAAGGATGCGTATTTTTAACTAACGCCTTTAAACAACACATTACCCACAGAAGTATCTTTTCAACTGCTTTATAGTGTGTCTACAGTATTATTTTCCACTAATTCTCTCAACAAAGCCTCAGGGCTGCTCTTACTTTTAGTTCGCGTAAGTACGGGTCATGCCCACTTTCTAGATGACGAGATACATGAGCCTATAAGGCCTACTACGGTGTTTTTCAGTTGTAGTATGCATGAAAAGTGCTCTGGGAAAGCTACTCATAAAGTCTCTAGAGAGGTGCTATATACACCCGGTTTTTAAACTCGGAAAAGAAACCACCTTCAAGCCAAAGCAAACACTCTGGCTAATCCGTACGTGTGTAGTTTCTCAACCAGTCATGTTGAACAGGCAGCAGCGTATCCCGAAGTGTATCCCAACATTAAAATCACGTGCTCGCTACAATTATGCTACACGTTTATTCCAATATGTTGGGACATTGTGGTGTGTGTGCTTTGATGGAAGCCGTACCCATAAGAGATGGCCACGATAAAGAAGGACCAAAGATAAAACAGTAAGACAGTAGCGCACACATTGTAGGTATTTAATATTAATATTGTGAAAGGTTTTTTTGCCACAAATTCGAAGCGTTTCCGCCAAAGAAGCAAGGCTGTAGCCAGTTTTCCGCTACGCTTTACTGAATGCATCAGGCAGGGCAGGCAGGCAGGCAGTAGAAAATTTGCTAAAATAATTTTTTTTACATTTTGTAGCACCTCGTCATATCGACACGGGCCTTAAACGAAATTAAGCATTCATCATCTGGAAACTCCAAGTTTGTTGTTACAAATCACTACCTGTTTCCATTCGTTCTCTATAAAGCATTGAAGGCGTTGGTGTGGAGGAAAACTTGAGCTACATTCCTGTCAAAACCATGAACAAACAGCCAAAGCGTTACCGCATAGAACTGTTAACCCAAAGATCTAGGGTTCGATTCCAGCCCATGACAACATTTTTTCCCTTAGTGCCACCTTTTCGTGACACACTTTTTCATATGTCAGCTATTGACGACTATTACTTGGCAATCTGTGCACATATCAAGACAATTCACACGCGAAATGAAACACTCACCATCTGGCTATGTCGCAAAGTTTAGTACAAGCTTCTACGTTCGTTCCTTCGTCCACTACAGCACGTTGAAGGCCATGATGTAGAGAAAGCCTCGGCTGCATTCCATTGCTAACCACACGATAAACAACTCAGTCGGTAAAGCACCTCCCTGAAGTTGTTGCGGTTACTACTGTGTAGGGTGTAGGTTTGAATCCTGCCATTGAAAAACTTTTTTTTTCGTTTTATATATATACCTTTTTGGTACATACTTTTTCTATCTAACTCACTATTTTTCTCTCATATAAATTCATAGCATCCTGGTATTGCTATACTGCATGTGGACTGTTGGAAAAGTATGCAGTAGCACATTTGATAGGCATGAGTAGGCCAATTGGGTGCATGTTCGAGTGCCTTCTCTTTGTAACTCCAATTCTTTGAAGTGTGTACCTGTGTATTAAGTTAATTTTGCTCAAACCTTCAGTTGCTTGCAGTATAGCTACAAATGCTTTAAACACTGTTGACCACAGTGCCTGCATGATAGTATAGCACCACATAATTTGCACATGTCTTGACAATTTTTCGTTTAGCTTACATGCAATTCTGCTGTTTAGTTAACTCCATGTTCACTTTAACTATTAGGCTTGTATGATGGGGAGATATCACCATGCTTGCTACTCAGTTTAGGACATGCTTCATTCCTAAAGCACTGATTCATGTTATTGTGGTTTGTGTGAAATATGCACGTAGGGCAGGTTCCATGAATATACAGGCATGGGCAGGCCAATTGGTTTGTCTGTTTGTTTGTCCCATGCACAGTAAGCGCCTTCTCTTTTAACTCCAATTCTTTGTGATGTTAGTAGGATAGCACCACATAATTTGCACATGTCTTGATAATTATTGGTTTAGCTTACATGCAATTCTGTTGTTTAGTTAACCCCATGTTCACATTATTAGGCTTGCTAATATAAAAATGTGAAATGGTCCTGCACGTAGGGCAGGTACCTATACTAGTTGAAGATAAAAGGAAGTCACGTTGGAACCAGAAAAGGCACATGCCATTTATGAGTTTGTTGTTGTGGTGAGAAGTGGTGGCCATGTGCTGCTTCATTTGTTTTCTGGCATTGAGACTGTGGTCAGACAGGTAAGCTGGCAAACAAAAATGGGTTTAGATGATTTTTTTAAATTCTGTATTCGGATTTTTGTAACTGCTTTCTTGTTTTTAGGATTTGATGCAAAACTATTCCGTATAGCTATGGGTGATTTTCGTCACTCACGATATTTTTATGCTTAACGGCAGCATTTTGGCTGGTACCATGAATTCATTTTAAGGGAGAACCTCTATAAACAGTACTACTGCATTGTTTGATCATTGCAATAAAGAGAAGTGAAACAAGAAATAGTGTGGTATTATAATACAGTTTGTAGGAAAATTCCTACTTTGGCATTGAACAAAATAATTGTGACAACATGCCAACATAGAGATTTCCCTACAGAGCTATGTTGTAACCATCATTCATATCCCTTGTTTCACTACTTTTATCACTTGAATTCCAACTTCATTGATATTTTTTTAACTTATGGCTGACCACACAGTACATAGTTTAGCTGTTTCTCCTAGAAAGCGTAACAGATTAGCATCTATGCTATTTCCTTTTTCCACTGTCTGTTTCCTCCTACCAACTACACACACCATGACTAGACCATGATTAGGATACCATTCCTAGTTGCTGTGTAACGGGGAAATGGGTCAACAGCAGTAAACTACAATAAACTTTGCGCATGCTTGGTCCAGCAGCTCTAATAGTGATGGATATATGCATTGTACTATTGTACTATCTACGTTTAAAGCTAGTGGCAATCCTCATGCTGCACATGTGAAGTACCAACGACCTCAGGTCTCACTGTGTAACTCAGTATGGTTTTGTGCATGCATTCGTGCATGTGTGTGTGTACCCTATGTGGTGTGTTGAATACCTACCTGTTGAACGAAATGTCACACATTACAAACATATCCTCTATACCTTGTAGTGTCCCAAACTAGGAGCTGAAATTCCTGGTCAAAGATGATTGTTTAACCCTTAAGGCATACACCGATAAATCGGTGTTTACGCATGGCTGTAAACAAAGCAGTGTAACTTATGAATCATTCTTCCTATGGCTACATAATCAACACCATTTTATTTGTAATTAAACAAGGATTAAAATGTTACCTAGGGGTTTACCCTAGCACAAAAGCATGGGGCCAAAACTCACCTTGAAACTATCATTACGCAAAATAAGCATGCAAACCCCTTACATACCTTTAATATCTCCTTCCTACTTCATCAGATTTGTGTGAAATAAACACGAGGTGATTCCCCATTCAATAGCAAATCATGCAATATATAGCTCACGTGATTTAATTGATTATTATGGCTGCTGCAAGGCCGGAGGAGACGGTCCGGTTGGTCAGGCCTGAGCCGGACCAATAATCTGGAGTTGAACCAACTAGCTTACCAGCTCGACTGAACTACATTATTCTCATGCAATCTTTGGACGATCACATCTACATGAAGCTACGTATATTTTACAGATGTTATTGAAAATGCACAAGAGTAGTTACCTAGTTTCTCAGCCTAACTAAAGCACAGAACTACACGTATAGCTATTACCTTACAGTACGGCATAGCATTCGTATCATCTCGTACAAAAATGATTGTGGGTTCTACGTACAGTATCACGTGTGCTGACAGTTGGCATTTTTCACGTGTAAGGCAGGTGCCTTCTTTTGATTCTAAACCAGCACACTTATATCACAATTCAATCTTCATAAAATAATCATTAGCATTCCTTGGCTTGTCTCTCTTGGCTTCTTTTACTGGGCGAAGAGCTGGTAGTGACAAAACATATGTGTGACAAACCAGATGACTCATTCCGCGGCAAGAAGCTGTACACCCATACATTACATGGTGGCCATCTGGATGAGATGTTGAGTAGAAATCACTCCTCTTCAACTACCCACTCGTCCTGTCGAGATACTGAGCAAACTCAGTCTCACCCACATCGCGCCATTTTCGAATACTGGTTGGTCTCGTGACTGTCCACCAGTATATTTACGTGATGATCCGTTCACTTCATACAAACCAGTATAGTAGTATACTGTATTTTTGTAGCTGTGTAGCTTTTTGTAGCTGCATGAATTCACTGTATAGTAATTATATCCTAGCTAAAGGGGGTCATGCTGCATGGGTTCCCTGTGAAATTTGGGGGGAAAGTTGCAAGTTGCTAGCTAGTTTTACTTTGAAGTTTAGCATCAATTTTAAATTTTAAGGCATTTTCAAACCTTTAAATTACAAAAATTCTGCAGCTCCTGGGGGTTTTACCCCAGACCCCCCTTGAATTTCTAATTGCTATCTATAACTAAATGAACCATACAGCAAGTTTCCGACATGCTGTGTCCCCTGTATGTCAGGTCTACAATTATACATAGTATAGAAAGTCTGAAGAACAACAGATAGGCTTGAGCATATTTATGTAGCTAACTAGCTAGCAGTGAAATATCACAAAAATTGCATATCCGAGAGTCTAATTTTCAAAAATTTCCTTTGGGGGCATGCCCCCAGACCCCCCTAGAATGCTCATGCTTTGCACTTCGCAGAGTGTGCTTCGCACACTGTACAACAGCTCCTCTCTCATTGTCATGTATATAGTAGCAATTTCAACATTATAGTCAATGGCCTGACCAACTCAATTTTCCCTCCTCCGGCCCTGTGCTGTCACGAGTATTAAGAAATAACAGAAAATTGAGTTGCCGTTTTTCGTCGCTCCATAACAAGTAAGCCTCTACTGTTACAGTGGCTATTTAGACTTTCTCAAGTAGCCCAATGAAATAAACTTTCTGTTGGTATATAGCTTTAGGCTAATAGAATTAGGCTAGTCTAGCTAGACAGGCTATTTAAAATGGTTTTGTGTAATCACGTATTCCTTAAATTATGTGCGGGTTTAAGGGTTAAGATCTGTGTATAAAGTACAAAACTTAGAGAGTAAATACATCATGTACATACTGCTGTATATATTACAACAGTGTAACTGTCTGTATAATCAGTCTGTGTGCATTGTGCTAGATTGTTCTATGTTTTTAGCCACTTCAACTGCCAGCCTTGGTACTGCCAGTGAACTAATACACATGGAAGGGGATATATTTGGTAAGGAAATAAACAGTAATTATTATTATTGTATAATGATGGAAACAAATGGTATACTGTAGGTTGCATATGTAACTCTGGCATGTTAGTGTCTAAATGTGAATGTATAGTCACTTATCTAGTGTTCACCACTTTAACAAGAATCCCAAACATTGCTAAAGTGTAATTCATATATTCACTACCTCATGATAACACCATCATATTTGTTGGTCCCATCAGATTATAACTCCTTTTCATTGAGATTAGAGTCAAAGTTGATCTGAAATTGCATATGTGAATGAAACGTGCATAAGTTGTAGGTTGTCTATGCCAAATCTCTTCTGATGGCATTGGTTTTCACCTTTTGGTTTACCTTTTCAGTGATTACACTATAAAATAGTTGACTGTTCTTTAGTGTTTATCATTTTTATGAAGTGGTTGGCAATTGTTGTAAGTAACCAGGTAAAATGGCCAGTAAATGTTCGATGGCTGATCATTATAGTTCTTATGCATTATGATCCGGTCTTGTACATATATACGTCCTTGGCTTGACCGTCATGTTGCCATGCTTTTTATCTGCCTTAGAAGACAATTTTGATTTAAATATCAAGTATGTGTTCATTGTACTAATCGACTTCATTGTATTACACATCTTATATGATAGTGATGGACAAAATTGATACCACGTATGTAATCCAGTGCAGTGGTTTACACGGTGTTTTGGATTAAGAAATTAACTGATATGTAGTGTGGCCATTTTTATTGCAATGAATAAGTTCTCTACTTTCAGAGATATAGTTGCTAATATACAAAGCCATGCCAGTTGGGGCTAAAGTGCTCATCGGTATACGTATTTCTATTGAGATGGAGAGTACTCTGTACGTAGAGGGTTCATTGTATATGATTTACTAGTTTAATGTTTTTATTTGTAGATCAAAAACCAGGCATGCAGCATATAACAGCAATCAATGACTTCATTGCTGCACACTGGATGGACATTGGCTACAGTCTTAATTTTGATGAGGATGGAAATCAAGTTGATTTGATAGCTGCTCAAGGTCAAAACAATCCTAAGGCATGCTGTAAACTGGTGCTACAGAAATGGTTGAAAGGTGCCGTGGGAGTTCAGCCAGTATCATGGAAAACTTTATTAGAAATAGTCCTTGGCCTTGGCCATAAGTCAGCTCATGATAAAATCAAAGACTATCTTGTACGAGAGCTTCGGAAATCACCGAGAGCAATGCACAAACTAACTGAGCCAGTTTCAGCCACTCCCGATAGTTTCCAGTCAAGTGGGTTATCAAGTATGGTCAGTATTGGTAGTAGCTATGTTGGTGGTAATTCATCAGTTGTCAGTGATGAGGCTGGTGGTCATGGTTGTGTAAATTATGATGATGGTCAAGCTTGACTGGTTTTTATATTTTTAAATTTAGATGTTGTCGTGTAGTACTGTATGTGTATGTATGCTGAAATGGGATTTTTTTTTTGTCATGAGATGAGAATGTTTGCATAAGTATTTACCTTACATTTAATGCACACGTACTGAACTAAGTGTGGGTCAATGCTGTGGATTAATATTTCTAAGGGGAATCGATATCTATGGGGGAATTACCTGCAGCTGGTTGAGCTAACGCATAAATTAAAGTATTTCGTTGGTTTTAGAGGCGCTAATCCCGAAAACATGGATGGTGCTGCTTCACTACTAGGCGAGAAACGCGAGACTTCGCCCGAGTTGGAGGCGTTCGATGCATTCTCAGACACAATGACGTTGTACGTTAACCCCACCGTGGTCCAGGGCAAGTTCATAGCAGCAGGGCTGGTGGACGGAAGTGTCGTAGGAGGTGGATTGTCACTCTTTATGCCCGACCATGCAAAGATGGAGATAATGCTGAAACAAGTCCGGAGCAATATTAAAATAAACGGGGTGAAAAGTTTTGGGCAGTTAGTCAGAGTTTTCAATGGTATACGGACCTACGAGAAGCTGGCCATGCAGTTGAACAGTTAAGTCAGAAGTGTTTGATTCCTTTAGTAGTATTTTCTTGCCTGTTTTGTCTAGACAAATATTTGGAGTTGAAACAGAAGGAATATCATGATAATTCTAAGAATACAAGTAGTGGTATGTGTCTACAGTAGCCGTTGATGGGAAGGGAGTGTCAAATAGCCACTGCATTACAGCCTGCAAATGTGATCAAAAAAGAAATGATTTTCGTCAACTTGATTTTTGACCAGTTTCCATTTATTGTCACTGTATTTTCATACACAAGTTTTCTCTTGTAACTTTGGAATACAGTGATGGCCTAAAACTGGAATTATGGTCATTGACTTTCACTATTTGCAGATCGATTGTAGCAAGAGTGGATAATATTTGTACAAATATTATGAACTCTTGATTGTAGTACAGTGGTTAATGGAGTGACACTCCCTTATTATAATGGTATATTTAGCTTATAGTGTATGTAAATTAGGAAAGAATGACTCTGACTGAAACCAATAATCAGAATCTTAATCAGGGCAGGTTCAGAAGCTGGCAAGGGAAGAGACACATGCAATCAGGCCAAGTTGTAGGTGGGTGGGGCAGAGCAGTTTCTCTGGTATTTTTTAAGCAGCTGCCTCTTAGTACTGTTTTATTGCTTCTTTGTAGTTTTAAAAGCTAGAATGTAAGTACCAGCGAGACGCTTAGTACACATGAAGGTGCTGGGTGACAGTTTGACAGCTAGCTGCTTTGAGTTGAGTTTGCAACAAATGGTAATGTTTATAAATTATATAAATTGATTACGTAAGGTTTAGTATTTCAATCAAAAGAAGTATGGCTCCTCCACAAAGACGAGTGGGATGGGGAGTATTTGCCCCAAATGCTCCATACTGGATCCACTGGTAAATATTTTAGAAGATTGAGTGAGTGGAAACACTTTGAAAAAAGATAACCAGAGTGCTTCCATTTGCATTGGTGTGACACCTGAAATTAGAACTCCTTTCACCTTAATTCCTGATTACTTTACCTGCATAAACTTTCCATTGTTTTTGAATAAAGATGCAAATTTGAGATGTGTTGCCATTTTAATTATACAGGGGTGTACAATCTACCACTCTTAGCCTTGTTTATTATGCCTTTGATTTCTTACATATACAACTCAAAGATACTGTAGAATTTTGGCATTTTCGAAGAGAATGAAAGCCATATCGAAGTAGTTATAATGGATTTCTTCTTACAGATTCTACCAAAGAAATTACCAAGATCACACCAAAGTTATCTCTGACAGATGCTATAAAACCAACAGACTCTAGTAAGTGTCAGTATATTGGTAATATGGTGGTATACCTGTACATTACCTATGTGTTTATGATGTTTAAGAACAGATCAATTATTTTCAAATGTAGAGGTCTCAGATCTCTTGTGGATGAAATCCCCGGACAGCCCTTCCCTCCTTCCCCATCTCAAATACATATATTCACACACACATGGCATAGCTGTAATGCTCTCTGCACACACTGTGGCTGTAGTCTACCATCTGAGTGGCATTCATATGTACATAAAAAGTGACTTTGACAAAATGTGTTGCATAAATACACATCATACAAACCTGTTATTATGATATGAAGTTGCTTGAACTCCTTCCTGGGTACTTGTGTAAATTCAGTCTATTATATGGTAATTGGATATTATGCCTATAGTATGTTCACGTTGAGCTGAATCCTGAAAAACAGCTAAAAATTAAAATCTCAACAAAGTTAACATTTCAGCCAACCAGATGATTATTGGTAACAGCAAAGGCGTCAACAACAGACACGTACGGTTTGGCTCCATTACAAGTTCGGGAAAGGGCTGTAATGGATACTGTATCTATATGGCTTCCCCATAGGAAATGTATTGTGAAAATTTTGATTGGCTGTAAATATTATGTCAAACTTTTGAACAACAAGATTTGGAAATATTTTTAGCAGGTCAAGCAGTACTACAAATGAGCCAAATTTCAAGATCGTGTGTTGTTGCATCCATGAATTATTAAATGTTTTTGAGGATTCAGCTCAACGTGAACATATTCAGCTCAACGTGAGCATACTTCTTTTGAGAAAACCAAGATTGGCCATGTGTCTAGTGTGGTAGGGCGTAAGTAAGCACAAACTATAAACAGTATCTATGCAGCACTATTAGGCTTTCTAGCCTCTTGTGTTACCCTTCTTCAGAAAAACGATAATGATAATAGATAGCTTAAGTGACTAGTATTGTCAAGATTTGTTTTAATAATGTTATTGTTGCCTCAGTTCTTCTACTCACACTAAGCTGTGCCTTCTGTTGGTTGCTAAGTTCCTATCACATGATGCTGTATAGTGACTGCTCTATTAGAGTTTTTGCAAAGTGCCAATTCTGTTCCTTGCATTTTTCCCTGTCCTTGCTTCATTGTGTGAGGGGTATCAAGACCTCCAAGGACCCCTCCCCTACCATCTCAGCAAAAATTAGCATAGTTCACACAAACATTGGTAATCCAAAGGTTGTAGCACAAGTTGCTGTCAGATGCTCAGTGCGGGCCACTGTAAAGTGCTAATATAACACTATTTTATTTGCCTGCTCATTGAGAGTTCAAAAATCTTCTGCATCCCCAACAGTATGTGTGTTTGTTTACAATGCAGTAGACATTAACAAGATTGTCATCATTTCTTCAATGTAACCACCTTCATACGTATATGGGCAAGTGAGTACAGGGCTAAAACTATACCTTGGTTGATTTGCTAATCGATTGTGAAAATCCCAACGTTGTAGACTAATGCAAACGAAGTTATGGCTGCGAATGTAAGCACCTATAGTTTATTTTCAGTATATATAGTCACTGTACTAATAAATTTCTTTGCTATTCCTACTGTCTAATGCTATATATTTCCAGAACTGCTCACCACAATAGGCTGAAACTTTAGTGATCTATTCCTTGAGCACTATAGAGAATTTTTTTTTTTTTGATTCTGAAGTGCGAATTAGGCAGGGTTTTGCTGAGATGGTCACAATTGTTATATGAAGTTAGTTTTCATTGAGCTGCTATATGAAATCTCACCACTTCGTACTAAGAGCACCTTGTGATAGTGGCTATGTCAGCTCAAATACTGTGGGTCTTGAATGATACATGACCACCTCATTATTGAGGCCATATGGCCACTCCATTATGGCAATCCCAAACTCACCCTTATTATTGATATGGAGGTTTCACTATATCATTGTATAAGCCTGTCGGTTGTGATAATATGTCTGTGTGTGTGTGTGTAGGTACTTCAAATCTACCCCCATCTTCCCCACCACCTCAAGCAGCTAATGTTACCACCGGTAGGTGAAGTGTGTCAGTGTATAAGTTCAACATACGCACTGCAAAAATTTTATATAAGTTGTACTGCTGTTACAGTATTAGTTATTTATCCACTATTGCAATGATAAACTAGGTAAAACACTTTTGAAGGAGGAGATCAGAGTTATCTTATGTACTAGCACTACTTATTGCACTTTTAGTCTGCTTTGATCTTTTGACTCAATTCCACATATCAATCTGGAAAAAATACCTTATTGTTTGAGTCTTTCCTTGGCATTGATTGCATGGCATTGCCACACAAGCAGCACTATCTTAAATTGAAGTGTGTCAGCAGTGTTGTGTTTTCTTCGTTTATGTATGACAGGATCATCATCTGCTGCTGCTGCTGCTGGCATCTCTCATTCAGTAGCACCTGCTCCAAATCTTCCTATATTAGGTATGTACTATTTCTGTACAATTGCCGTAATAGAATATTTTGGTAGTCACAGGTAGATTTCAGGTGCTTCAATTCCTTGTCATTTGTGAGTAACATAATTTCATTGTTTAGGACAAAAGCCAACCATGACTCTAATACAAGAAGCTAGTCGCTTCATTGCTGCAGACTGGAGAGATATCGGCTATCGTCTGGACTTTGATGCAGATGGCAATGAGATTGATGTAATTGCAGAAGAATGTCGTGAACATCCTAAGAAGTGTTGTGTGGCAATGCTGAAGAAATGGATACAGGGCAAGGCAGGGGTCAAACCTGTTACATGGCAAACTTTATTGCAAATAATTCTCAGTGAGGACCATCAAGCAGCACATGACAGTATCATGGCAATTTTACAGAAAAAGCAACAACTGCTAGACCAGGAACGGTTAAAAGTAGAACAGCAGCAGCAGCAACAATGGCAACGACAAAATGTGCAGCAACAGCCACAACAAAATGAACAACAGCAACAGAATGACCAACAAGAACCTCAGCTACCTCAACCAATAGAGCAACCACAAGAAGAACAAGAACAGAATATTCAGCAACAAGAACAACCTCCACAACAAGATGCTCGAGTTAATGAGCTGGAGTCTGTACCAGTGGGAGAAGCTGAGGAAGTTACTGGCAACTGAATCACTAATTAGTGTTAACAATGTAAAACTACAATAATTTGTCTTATATTTTTTAAACATGCGACAATTAATTAGAATGGCTGCGGCGTCCAATCCTAAGAAATGGGCGAGGGTTTTCCCTTATTAAGTGCGAAGTTATTAGAAGACTTGAGGACGTGTGAGGAGTCACCTGGGAGTCAACATGGAGCCGTCCGAGACAGCATCTGCAGCCAATCCCGATCCGTATTTCGCTGAGTTAGGGGCTTTTGATTATTTCTACAACAACATGAAGTTGTACGTCAACCCGGCGTCAGTACAGGGCCGGTTTATAAAGGAGGGACTGGTAAACGCGGCAACCACTATGGGAGGAATAGCAGTTTTCTTGCCGGATCACGCTAAGATGGAGACGATGTTGACAGACGTTAGGGGCAACATTGCTCTTAACGGCCCACTGAGTTTTGGCAAGTTACTTCGCGTCTTCAACAGCATTTCAACGTACGAGAAATTGGCTAGTGAGATGAACAGTAAGTGACTGCCAGTTTTGTTGGTCATTTTTGAATTACCTTGGGCCTTGCTGACCAGAAAAGTACATGGAGCTGAAGGAAAAACCGTTTAGTGATAAGAATATAGTATCTGGTAAGTAGCTTAATACGTAGCTTGGCTCATGTTGACTGTACGGCTTGCAATTGTGACTCCAGCACTGACATGTGATCACCAGGCCTTTCTGTATAGTCTTGCATGGCCAGACCGCTGTTTCGCCTCTTATTTTTCTTTGTGACATCATTGGTCGGCGAGATAGGGTCTGGTGAATTAGGTTATGAATTTCCACCAAAATTTGGTTTCATTAGCTAGCTGTATGTTGGCATGGCAGAACATAAATTTTACCACAAGACTTTAAACAGGGCTGATGCTGTTGCTACATATGGCTACATAGCATTTCCCAGCAAGAAAAGGAGAAACTATGGTAACTGTTTGCCCACACTAAATGCAACTTTATCAATGCTAATTCACCAGACCCTATCTTGCTGACCAATGACGTCACACAGAAAAAGAGGAGGCAAGATAACAGTTTAGCCATGTGAGACTGGCCTTTCTCTTGTTAGTTGATGCCAGACAAACTTGATTACTTGTTCTCATCCATGAAGTTTAAGTTTGGGATTTGCATGTGAGCAGGAGGTCATTTTTCATTACTGAAGAAAATGCAAAACTCTACATGTAGGCTGTCTATCTGCAACTATAAATGTTAACAACAGCCTTCTGCTTTCATTTTACTGAGCAATAAGAGGCACTGTGCTGTAAAACAATAGTTGACCTTCTCAGCATCAAAATACAGGTGCATGTGATATATTGACAGCAGCAATGATGAAATTTGAGCCAGTGGGGTGAAAAGCGATGTGCGTAGGGATGAGAAACAATCAAGTTAGCCTGGTCTAATGAATAAGAGCACAATTGCTCACACTAATTCTTAAGATTTGAATGCACAGCAAAAGGTCCCAGTACCGAATACAAACACAAGCTATGACTTTCACCTTAGCCGACCATAGAGGCAGGCATTTTTCTCCATACCTCCACCAGCAACTAAATAGGACCAGGCTTTTACAAGGGACCAGGCATTTATACAGGACCAGGCATTTATACAGGACCAGATGTCTATATGTAACCAGCTGTTTCAAGACAACAATGTGGTGGGTCAAGAGTTCATAATATTTGTATCCATACAAATATTATGAATGCTTGGGTGAATGTATAGACATACTTATAAATTAATTCACTGAAATTTGACTACTACGTGCAATCATGTTGTTGTTTTTTTGTAAAAAAAACTACAAATTAGCATTTTAAATATGACAATACTGCTTCTGGTATTATGTTAGAGATTACATGGGGTTTGTGAATGTACTACGACTGCAAGTGATCACCACATTATTTGAAAGAAATAAATACCCAAGCCATAATGCCATGCAATACAACCTACTCATCTTTTTTGTAATTTTCTGTTGTGTTTTTGATGCACAATTACACATACCAATTTATATAGCAGCATTATAGTATTTGTAACTGCTGTATTGATTAGAGAATAAGTGGTCCCCACCAATATAGAGTAATATCTAGTACGGTCAGTAATATACAGAGGAACCTCTATTCCAAATGAATAACATGATATGAACACGTATATAAGTATCACTCCAATAGCCACTGTATTTGTAGTTAGTGAACCCTGATCATGTGATCATGTGGAATTGGTTGTTAGTAAAGCATTGTAGTGAGAGTTCATAAATATATATGCTAGGGGTTCAGCAGCAAAAGTATGATTATATGGTTGATGTCACATTTCCGATGGATATAGACACATGTAGTTCAATTGGGAATTTAAAATTAGTACCATTGAGACAAGCTTTCATAGTTATCTTGTGGCCTTACTAACCAATTATTTGTGAAAACATCTTTTCTCGAACTCAGCATTGTAACTTTTTTCTCAAACTTGTACACTATCATTACATACATAATTAAATGTGAACAGATTGGCTTTGAAGGATCTTTTTGCATTGTGTGAAATGTGGAGGTTGTCAGCTAAATGATTCACATTAGGATATTAGACACAGGTGTTTTACTAGGCATGTGCTTTAATTCAGAGACCTCTGAATATACCAGGTACACTAACTGCTATTGTTATGACTCATGGTCCATACTTAGCAATGTTGTTTTGATTATGTAGGTGCTGTGAAGCCAACCACCAAGAAATTTCCAACATCTAAGAACACTGGCAACGTTGGTGAGTCTAGACCATGTACAGTACTTCCCAGGGAAAATGTCTTGTAATGTTTCGATTCTTGCAAGAAAAGGGACATCTTCAGTGCAGGATTATTGCTGTTTGCAAGATCCGTGCAGAAATTGTGCAAGTTTTCTTACAAGATTCTTGGATTAGGTCATGTGTTGCAGGCTAATCACACTTCCATGGTAATAGTTGCTTTGGCATTTACCTTAGTGTTACCTAGCATCCTTTGCTAAGCAACCACATTGTTGTCATTTTCTCTGAGGCATCTATCACTATGGTAACACTAGTTGTCAAATCAGAATCAGACCATATACTGTTTTAGCCGATCAAACACGGGGACCTTTGACTAATTCTAGAGTTTAGGAATAACACGTCAGGGTGCTATTGAGAGTATTACATTCACTTGTCAGATTAGTAAGATAATTTCAGTAGTTTACTGTATTGTTGACTAAAAAAGTAAAATTGCGTGTGTATTATTATGTGTATTGAATACACCATTTGATACCCTTGGTCACTATTATATTGTTGTACCTATAAATGACTAATAGTTGTTTTGTGTGGGAAGTATTAATTTTGTCCGCTCTGTTAAATATGACTTTGTGAGGTGTCTATGCACTTCTAACTTGTTTTGGTTGTCATTAGCATGAGCTTACAAGGTTTGAAGTACAGTAGAGAGCTGATTATCTATATGTCAAATAACTGAAACATTGTAACTCAAACACTAAAATGACTGCTCAGTTAGAGTATTTGTCAACACATTTATGTGTTGTAGAGTAACTGAACTGTATTGCTGTGTATACAAGTGAATGGCTGTTTGATAACCTACCTATTTCAGTTACTGTATATAAGGTACCTTCCTCTACGTTGGTTCATATGCACTTAATAAACAAATATCTAACTCTCAAGTTTTCAATGTACACTTCAATGGAATTTAAGCACTTATAACCATGTGTATCGAATAGTAGTCCGCTCCTTTGTAAAAAAATAAGGGTGATGAAATACTCATTTCTACTGCTCAAATTTGGTGGTAGCTAATTAATGCATGCCAGTAACAAAATCACCTTGGCAACACAATGCTTTTGAAGAGCAATCATCTGACATAACCAGCAGCTATGTAAATTGTGGTATCTGTATTTCACCAGACCCTTACTTTTTTTGTGAAAGCGTAGTCGGTCTAAAACAGCTGCAGTATATAATATGTCCCTATGGGCATTATACAGTGAATGTTAAATGGAGAAAAGTTTGTTTCCATTAAATGTTAGTTATCTTTACTACTCCCTTACAGGGGAATTTTATAGCTTAATGGAGATCACTACCAAGTGGTGAGGTTGTTTCTGATCTATACTCCTTATGGAAGAATGCAAATCTATTAATGATTACAACTGACTACTATTGTACCATACATAACTAATGCATTGACTGTCAGTGTGTCATGTTCATGTTTTGTGCATGTATAATTTTGATTGTTATATTCTACACAGTTGGATTTTCCACATCAACTCACACTTCATCCACACCTGCTGCTACTGCTGGAGCATCAGCATCTAATACTTCTCCTGGAATGGCAGATCTTGGTTTGATTGCTATAGCAGGTTAGTATGAACACATTTCATGAGCACATTACTGAGGCTTGGTCCCATTGGTGACCCTGTGGATGACATTTCACTTTACACCTAATTATACGTAATAGTAAAACCACAGCAATAAAAATATATTAATTTAAAAATGAAGTAGGTTCCAGTGATAAAAATAGTGAAACAAGAGATGATGGTAGCTATGAGAGGAAATCCATAGCTACTTGGCATTGTAGCTTTGTTGGAAAATCCCTCCAATTTGTGGGAAATTCCCTACTTGGTAATGCCAAAGTAGGGATTATTCCACATTGCTATAATGCCAAGTAGCTAGGGATTTTCCCTCATAGCTACCATCATCTCTTGTTGTACTACATTTTATCACTGGAACTCTACTTCCTTTTAAATTAATAATTTTAATTGCACAAGTTTGTTAACTTTTGTGTAAGAGCATAGCTATGAAATATACATATGGCTGTGACTGCTGTATTAGAGTATCTCAATTTCGCCACTCAGCTATGCAGTAGATTAAGCAAGTGGGCGTGGCACAATACCTTGTTTTCCTACAGAGCTATATCGTCGTTGTGATCATTTAAGGGGGCATGTTGTTTTAAAAACGCAACTTAGCTGCTACACAATACTACAGTTTGTTAACTGCCTGTAATAGTTTTGTGGCATCTAAATACATTTCTTCAAGGAAAGTGTTGATATGGAAAAGTAATACCTTGGTATGGTTTCCATGAAGAAGAAGACGACCATATAAAAAGAATGGCAAAGCACAGAAAGTATAGACATTTATCAGAACTACAAAAGACACATCCCACCAGTTTGTTGCTGTGGCTAAAAATGGTGGCCATGCACTGCTTTATTTGGCCTCTAGCCTTGTGATTGTTGTCAGATTGGCAGACGAAATTTTGAGTTGTGGCGATCTGTTTTATTCAATATCCAGATTCCTGTAAGTGTTGTGTTGTTTTAATGCTGTAATTGATGCTGAATGGAGTAAGACTCCCGTAAATGTTTAGTAGGGTTCCCCCCTAAAGTGACATGTGCCACTAAAAAGTAATGTCTGAAAACCATCATCGAAATATCATACGTGATGAAAATCACCTGTATTGTTTGATACCCTGATATAATAACTATTTTGCTGTTTGGTTTGCTAAAAGATAATTATGCTAAACACCCCATACATAATAGTACTGAATTTGGGAGATGGTGATGTTTCTATACCTATGAAACTGCTGTACAGAAATTGTTAACTGAGCCTTTGAGTGCTCACTTTCAGTATTCCATACCTACTGTTTTGTGATCAGGTCAGTACAACTTGATGTACATGGCTACAATCTAGACCATCTGGGACAAGTTTTCTTTATGGATACTGTAGGGATGTGCCCACAGTGGTTGCAAGTGGTCGGTATCGACCACCACTCAAATAAAATAGCCACCACTACCACTCACCAACCACTACAAATTCACCTCTGACATACAAAGTCAAGGCCCCACACTACATTTCTGGACCCAACTCTATCTCTTGTAGCCACCACTCTTCTAAACCTGGGCACATCACTGTTACTGATCCCTTACTTGTCTTAGACTAAGTATTTGACTAATGTTTTGTTCCTCTAGTTAGCAGTAGTAGCCACCTCATTGTTGCTTATTTGTTGTATATTTAGTCCTGGGCTGGGAAAACCAGACCTGAGAAAATCAGAGGGCACTCAGCGTTCTATTAGTGTGAGGTCAAATTCCTTATGACTGATAATGCAGCCATGCTCTCATAGGCACAAAAGGCCTGAACAGAGCAGTGAGAAGTAAAGGTGGGGGTGTTACATCACCGTGATTGCTACTGCATATGGAAACAAAAGCAACACTAAGAACTTGGGAGAGTATCTATTGCCACATTGTCCCATAAAATTGATTGCACAAAAGGCTTCATTTTATATGACATGGTTTTATTTACTGCAACTAAAGTTAGCCACATAGACATACAGTTTATGTCCACCTCAACCAGCAAATCAGCTCACCTGATAATGAGGGAGGACATACATGATAATGATGGACAGTAGTACTCCCTTAAAGGTTTTGTTTGTTTCTGATGATATTTTCTTGTATATAATACAATCATGACTACCCTATCCTCAGTCAGTTTTACACAGAGGTGCCATTATCAGCCATCTTGACAACCACCCTCTGCTTGCTGGGTGAATACATGCCCTCATGTCTGGAGTGACATACCATATGTGTGAAAATTTGTGGTCACTTTTACTTTAGAATTTTGTCTATTTTAAAACATACCATCAAATAAGAAGTATACCAAATACATCATTCACAGTTATTTGAGCACCATGCTGAAATAAAAGGCATGGTTTTGAAAACAGTGCTACTAAAAATGCAGCAAAGCATCTCTGCATCATGGAGTGTCAAATTTAATGGACATTTGCAAAGTGGGATATCATGGTTGACACGCCTTCTGTTTCCAACACATGTGTGAGTTGTTGGCATTTCTATCCTCTGTTGTAAACATAGGAATCAACTGTATGCACTCTAATACATGCATATTGCTGGCTTAAAGGATGTGCAATGATGCTAACAAGTGTGTTATTCCAAAACACCAAATTTTTGATTCACCAATACAGTATTTCCACTTAAACTCTATGTGTCTGATGAGAAAATTTTCTATGTTACAGAGATAGGAAATCATTTAAGCTTTATGCAATAACTTTGCCTGGCTATACAGCTTCCCTTTCCCATTATATTAACTCTGGGTATATACCACACGTACATACATATTACTTGTGATATCAAGGTTAATGTGGTAACTTAAGAGCCATGTACATTATATGGTTGTAATCTTTACATACAGATAAAAAGGTCACCATGGATATAGTAGTAAAAGTGGCACCAAAAGTCGCCGTACATTGGAATGACATTGGGTACCGTTTAAGACTGGATGACCATGATATGGAAATCATGGAAGCTGAAGCATCCCGGTCAGGTGATATGAGATCTGCCTGTAAGAAAATGTTGAGGACATGGATTGCTTCTGCAAGTGGAAGAGAACCAAAGACATGGAAAACACTTCTTGCTGTGTTACATGAATTGGATATTAACTTTGAAGGTGTCATTGATGTATTAAAGAAGGAAAGTTTAACTACTTAGCAGTATGCCCTTTATTTTTGTATATTTTACTTTGCTATTCTATGAAACTGTGATAGTAGACCTTATCAAGTACAGTAATTCCAAGTCATGGAACATGACCATTTTATTACATGACCACTTCTTTATACATGACCACTTCAATACTGCAGTTTCAAACATAACCCTATTGAGGTTTCATTATAAGTCTATCAGTTGTGATAACATAATCATTGTGTGTCACGTTAGATTACTTAGATAGTTCAATCTACTGTCATCCTCCTCACCACCTCTAATGTCACCACCAGTAGAACTATAAACAAGGGCAGCCCCAGGAATTTTGGTGACTGGTTTTCAAACTTGTATGTAAATTTAAATCTAGGGGGTATGATGGGGGCAGAAAATTATGTGATCTGAAATTGTAATGTTCACCAAAGAAATTGACAGTCTAAAATATGATTATGTTAGGAAAAATATAATAATAAGATATAGCTATGTAGGCTGCTTAACTGTACTTGCTTCTGTTGGCACAGTATCAGGTGCAGGCTAAAGAGTAAAGGGACAGAGCCATGTGATGTTTGAAGCATACAAGAGACGTGGATGTTATTCTGATATTCGTGGGGGGGCATGCCCTTTCAGATTTTAACACTCATATAGATTTTAGACTATTTTTTACTGAGTTGGCACAGATAAATTAAGTAGCTAACTACTTACAGTTCTCTGAAGTTAAGAGATACAAAATGTGACATCTTTATGGGCGGTTGACTGCTCTATTAGAGTATTTCAATTTGGACTGTTGTACCATTGCAGATCAATGTAAAATGTAATTTTGATTACTTGAATAGACTTGACCTGATTCTGGAAACCTCAGAAACCCCCCTAGATCTGCCCCTGAATAATGATGTTACATTATTAGTCATTTTGTTCATTATTGCAATGGTAATAGTTCTTTATCTCATAGGAAGCTAAAACACTTTTTTTGAAAGGGACTACATACATACATACGTACTTACATACATACATAGATACGTACATACAGTTACGCCTATCACACTTTAATGTGCTCTACTTAGGTGTGTGACACAATTCCTTATATCAGTTGACTTAGTATTTGATTGTATGGCATTGCCACACGACCAGTTCACCTGAATAAATGTCTTAATTGAACAATACTCAGTGTTTGTATCGTCTGCATTGATGTAGCTAATCACAGAAGAATGTTGTGAACATCCTAAGAAGTGTTGTGTGGTAATGCTGAAGAAATGAATACAGAGAAAGGCAGGGGTCAAGCCTGTGACATGGAAAACATTTAATTGTAAATAATCTCAGTGAAGACCATCAAGCAGCACATACACATCAGTATCATGGAAATTTTACAGAATTGTAGTAAACAACAACAGCTGGACCAGAAACAATTAATAAAGAAATAGCAAGAAAATGACAACGACAGTGCACCACAGTGACAGCAGCCACATCAATAACAGCATCAATCACACAGCAGCAACATGCAACAAAATGACCAACAAGTACCCTAACTAACATGTAGCCATAATTAGCAGAACAACCACTCGAGCAAGAACAAATCTGCAGCACTGAACATAATTATGATGCAAGAACAACAACCACCTGGCAGGTCAAGTGAATTAGCCAGATTTGGCTGTACCAGTGAGAGAAGCACTGATAACTAGACTATGATCAGCGCATAAGTCCACATAATATTGATTTGAGAGCTGGCTGTATTAAAGTAAGGCTGTTGATATTTAGCCAGTAATTGTTTTTTGTTTTCTTAACTTAGAAAAATCGTGACACAAAAAGGACCTCAAGATTGACGCAACCGAAGTTCGAAGTCCAGGTTTGGAATACCCATGCCCTACCACTGTACTGCTAGTGCTTGATGGCTACTCTTGTTTGTTTTTACATTGGTGTATACGTATATATATATATATATATATATATGTACCACTTTCACACCTCAGATCAAAGGAAAGCCAGTGCATATATATCACATATTGCACTGACTCAAAATGTTAACGAGATATATGCATTGCATATCTCGTTACACACTGCCTTAACGAGATATACGTCTCATTAACTTGACATTGCATACCTAATAGGTGTGCACACTGTAATCATCAGATTTCTTTGATGCTTTACTGTTATCCTCTTCTCTTATATAGGGAATCAAGCAAGCTGCAATTGTGGGATTGAATTCTGCCAAACAACCTGTGATTGTGGGATTCAATTTTAATACATTAGCAGTAGTTTGTTTTTTACTTTTGTAAATGTAGCAATTAAAGTAACATAATTAACACTAGTCTCTTAAAATTGCTATATTAGCAATAATAAAATCAAACTACTGTTTGATGTATTAAAATTGAATCCCACAATCACAGTTTATTTGGCAAAGTTTAATCCCACAATTACAGCTTACTTGGTTCCCTATATAAGAGAAGGGTATAGTAACTAATGATTTTGCCAATTAGGTGAGTCTACATGCTAAAGTAGTTATACCATGGGCACTCGTGCTTTGCCTGTATATACGCACTCGCACTCGGGCCTGTGGCCCTCGGGCTTGTGCGTATATATCTGGCAAAGCACTTAAATGTTGCAAATATAAAATACTATATAGTCTAACTCATACCCAATGATGATGACAAACATCTTCAGACCTAGACTCAGGGTTACCACACACTGATAGCCAAAGAGTGATCAGTGCAGGAGCCCTACAGTACAAAATTAACTAGCTACACATACTTGGCTACACAGTAACAAAGTTCAGGTCAAGAAGTCCAATAGATCCCACTCCGGGAAAGCTCTAGAATTGTCCTAATATATTATTGCTTTACAACACCATATGCAAGATTACACATTAAGATGATTGTACAAAAATAGCGTGTGGGTCAGATGGTAATCTTGCATCTGATGTGTAGTCTGCTAGAATTAACTCATTCTTTTCTCCCACATTCAGTTTGACTTTGGAACTCACTACCTATTAGCTTAACTAATGCACCTGACTTAAACACATTTTGTCATGCAATTCAGCTTTATAGACAACAGTGGTTACCCCTAGTGAAGAGAACGAAGCAACAGAGGTTTAATTTGTTCTATCAAATCATGCATAGAGAAATTGGCTCAGTTATCTTTACCAGAATACATTCATTTCACCACCAGACACACTAGACATCATCATCCGTTTCACTTGATTTTACCACCAACAAACACCACCACCTACATGACAAGCTACTTTCCAAGAACCATCCAGGAATGGAATTCACTGCCACCGCATCTAATTGAACTGAACACTCTAGCTACATTTTCAAACTTGATTGAACAGCACTTATAATTTGTAATTGTTTGGGCTTAATCAGCTTTGCTGAATTATACAACCAAGTACTAAGAATAATACGAAATGCGGTTAAAATTACGTCATTAATAATGAATAAATAAATAATGTTTGAGAAAACTACGAGGCCTAGAGACATGAACTAAGTGGGGATAGATTCACCTGTGAATGAAGGCACAACCGTATAATAAGTACGCCTGTTCGTGCTGATAACTTTATCGTACGTGTAATTCTATATAACGCCCGGCACCACACCCTTGTTTAATTGCTCGAAGGAGAAGATTAGTAAACGTCCGCGGAGAGGCCAGGCGCCACTTTACTGGTAAACAACAACATTACCACTATGTTTAAATATTTGTAACTGTGTATTTTGTGTGTAGGATATGCGCTCCAGGCGTCATGCAGTAAGGTAAATGCGGGCATTTCCGGACAGCGCACAATTCCGGACACTTCGTGTATAGCACCCAAGAATGAATCAACTAGAACACACTTTTCGATTTTTATAATCCCTATAAGAATAGCTATTCACAGCAGAAATTTCAAGGCAATCCGTTGTTTCGTTCCTCGGCTAGCTTGATAAAGGTACCAAAGTGTCCGGAATTGTACGCTGTCCGGAAATACCCGCATTTACCTTACCGGGGAACGACCAGCTGATGACCAGTTGGGATACCAGCTGATGCAGAGACCTCAACCTAGAAAGTGCACTTAGAGTGAGACCTGAGGTTAAAATGAGTGAGATTTGCTTACTTGTGCGTGAGGTCTCATAAACAACCAGCTGGAACAGCAAGGTAATGAGTACATATCAAAACATATGTATGGGATTTGTCAAATCAAGCATTTTCAGGTGGTCAACATTAAAAGTTTTCAAAACACTGGGTTAAACCCTTAAAAATTAAGAATTATGCATTATGCATTAACTAAATTTAATATCAGTTTAATATCTTTTTTGAAACCTCAACTTGGTAAAACAGGCTGATTATAAAATCTCATCATTCCCTGTCATTCGTTGTCCATATGTAAAATACATGTATTTTACACTACATACAAAAACACTAATTTACAACCTTTAACTCACAAAATCTTTACAGCACACCATACAATAAAAGAAAGCCCTTGAATTTCTCTATCCAATTCCGACCGTACAAATGGGAAAATGTCACCATAGCGACAGTTATTTACTGTTGATGATGACATAATTCGCGCTCCATACGTTAACCCATTGGAAAATTTAATTATCTCGGAGGGAAAATCCCAATTTACAAGTTGTTATCCTCAACCAAATTCGCTAAATTTGGTATCATACTACGCAGCGAAGGATGCTTAATAAGACTCCGACCGTACAAATTGTTAAACAGGTTAGTTTACAAAGATATGCTTAAAACACGTGTTTTTAAGGGCATTATGAACACGTAAATTTCGCGGTACAAGGCTCCTTTTTACCTTCCCCTTCGTTACTACATACAAAATTTACGTGTGAATCGAATCGCCTTTCATCAAGGAGTCCGATAAACCAAACCTCTTGTCTGTCAACCAGAGTACGTGGAAGTTATGGCACTTTGTTTAAAAGATGGTGTTATTTTATATGAAACAGGTGTAACCCATTCGGAAATCCGGAATATCTTACGCAAGTTTTGATATGAATGTAATACTTGTACCAGTAGTTGTATTATACATCTTCATCCTTCATCTGGCTTGCTAGCGGCTGGAATTATTTTCCACTCGGCTTAACTACTAGTCTACTGTGAGTCTGTAATAGCTAAACAAGAAGCCGATGCAGTGCTGCATATACAACATTGTGTAACTATCTCCCGTATGTTGTACATGGCTGTATGCATAATATTATGGACTGTGATCACTGTGCCAATGCCACACCGCTGATATACTGGTACATCACCAGTGACCTCTAGTTACAACAGAGTCTGTTGTGCCATATTAGCTTGATTGGGATCAATTGCTAATTGTGCCTTCACCATATCCCTTATTCTGCATAGCCGGCCTCACTTCACTGCTGAGTCATCTTCAGAGACACGTCACACCTACAATATATAGTTACTTTCAATATAGCTAACTTAACTTGGTTTTTGTGTAGGTTGTGTTTTAGTATTGTGGTTTTCTGAAGCCAGTTAAACTCCCTTGCCTGTGTACGTATGCATATGTATCATTTCCACAGGTACACACACACTACTCTGAGTGTTGTCTATGGCACTGTTTATACTTGCCCAATGGGTAGGTTGCAAAGTTGGTGTATGTACTTGGTTGAATGTGACGCGGTCCTAGTAATTATACAACCAAGTACTAAGAATAATACGAAATGCGGTTAAAATTACGTCATTAATAATGAATGAATAAATAGTAAATAATGTTTGAGAAAACTACGAGGCCTAGAGACATGAACTAAGCGGGGATAGATTCGCCTGTGAATGAAGGCACAACCGTATAATAAGTATGCCTGTTCGTGCTGATGACTTTACCGTACGTGTAATTCTATATAACGCCCGGCACCACACCCTTGTTTAATTACAGATTGCTCGAAGGAGAAGATTAATAAACATCTGCGGAGAGGCCAGGCGCCACTTTACTGGTACATTACAAGTATGTTTAAATATTTGTAACTGTATTTTGTGTGCAGGATATGCGCTCCAGGCGTCATGCAGTGAACACAAGAGTGAACGACCAGTTGGGATACCAGCTGATGCGCTCATAAACAACCAGCTGGAACAGCAAGGTAATGAGTAATGTAATACTTGTACCGGTAGTTGTCTTCATCCTTCATTTGGCTTGCTAGCGGCTGGTATTATTTTCATTATATATATATACCACAGGAGTGGAAGTTTGCATTTGTAACTCCATTAGTTAAAAAAGGCAAAAGATATGATCCATCTAACTATCGTCCAGTGTCCTTAACATCAATTGTCTGCAAAACGTTGGAACATATTTTAGTCAGTCAGATTATGAAAGACCTGGAAACAAATAGTATATTGTGTAACAACCAGTACGGATTTAGAGCTAGACGCTCTTGCGAATCACAACTCCTGCTAACAATTGATGATTTTGCTCATGCATTAAATAACAGGTTACAAGTCGACATTGGAATTCTAGACTTCTCAAAGGCATTTGATAAAGTTCCAGATGCCAGGCTTGTGAAGAAATTAGACTATTATGGAATACGAGGGAAAACACTTCAGTGGATTACATCTTTTCTACACAACAGATCACAGCAAGTAGTCATTGAGGGCACATACTCATCCCCATGTAAAGTCACTTCTGGAGTACCTCAGGGTACAGTTTTAGGACCAACACTATTTCTACTATATATTAATGATCTAATATCAAATATTCAGAGCACTGTTCGTTTATTTGCTGATAACTGTCTTATCTATCGACCAATAAATTCTCCTAACGATCATCAACTATTACAACAAGACTTAAATACACTAAATACCTGGGCTAAAACATGGCAAATGAAATTTAATGTTGACAAGTGTTGCATTCTTCACTTATCCAAACACCACCATAAAATATCATTTCTTTATCACATGTTAAACAAACCCCTCAAAGTTGTTGAACAGCATTCTTACCTTGGAATAATAATAGATCACCATCTTTCTTGGGGACCACAAGTTAACCATGTATGCAACAAGGCAACCAGACTAATCAGTTTTCTACAACGTAAGTTAAGAAACTGTTCACGTGCACTTAAAGAACTAAGCTATAAACAATTTATCTTACCTGTGCTGGAATATGCTGCTGCAATTTGGGACCCATACCACCTAAAGGACATAAATAAAATAGAAATGATACAACATAGAGCAGCTAGATTTGTCCTGAATCGACCATGGAGAAGGAATATGCGAGATAGTATAACTGAAATACTAACATCATTAGAATGGCCACCACTCCAATTAAGGAGAAAATGTGCAAGATTAACTCTATTATACAAGATTATCCACAACCTAACTGAAATACCTAACAGCTACTTACCAACATTATCACCTGTCACCATTACAAGATCTAATCATGAACAAAAATTCCTACACTATCATACATCAATAGACAATTATAAGTACTTATTTTTCCAAGAACAATACCAGAATGGAATGGACTACCACAAGACATCATCAACCAACAAACTATTGACAGCTTCAAACAATTATTATACAATCACTTTTAATTTAATGTACATTAGCACTTATGCCCCAGGCGGGCTCTGCTAATTAAACAATATAATAATAATATACACCTTCATCCTTCATCTGGCTTGCTAACAGCTGGAATTATTTTCCACTCAGCTTAACTACTAGTCTACTTTGAGTCTAATAGCTAAACAAGAAGCCGATGCAGTGCTACATATACAACAATGTTTAACTATCTCCTGTATGTTGTGCATGGCTGTATGCATAATATTATAGACTGTGATCACTGTGCCAATGCCACACTGCTGATATACTGGTACATCACCAGTGGCCTCTAGTTACAACAGAGTCTATTGTGCCATATTGGCTTGATTGGGATCAATTGCTAATTGTGCCTTCACCATATCCCTTATTCTGCATAGCCGGCCTCACTTCACTGCCGAGTCATCTTCAGAGACATGTCATACCTACAATATGTAGTTACTTTCAATATAGCTAACTTAACTTGGTTTTTGTGTAGGTTGTGTTTTAGTTTTGTGGTTTTCTGATGCTAGTTAAACTCCCTTGCCTGTGTACGTATGCATATGTATCATTTCCACCAGTACATGCACACTGCTCTGAGTGTTGCCTATGGCACTGTTTATACTTGCCCAATGGGTAGGTTGCAACGTTGGTGTATGTACTTGGTTGTATGTGACGCGGTCCTAGTAATAATAATAATAATAGTAATTTTAAGTTTACATCTTTTCACATGCACACAACACTTGACTCAATTACGAGATACGTGCATTAAACCATATGATTAAATTAAATAGTCTGCAAGGGCCCACGTTGCGGGGTGAAGGGGCGAGTGGCTCCAGAATATCCTAACTGAAATCGTTATGTGCAGACTTTAACATGGGCGCGCCCCTACTCACATGAGTTGAGTACCTCATGCTCAACCGTGTTTCTCAAACATAACGAATAACCTTTTGGTGATTTTGTTTTAACCATGGCCAGGACGGGTATCTAAATCACAAGATGGTATATATCTGTTTACCAGATAGCGCTGAGCTAGCTTGATAGCTTCAGTATGGAAGGTACATAACTGATTTATGTCACTGGCACAGTATATGTGTGCACCAAGCATAGCCTCATGTATGTGTAGGGCTGAGGCAATCATTTTCTGAGTTGTTTAACTCCAATGTAGTGTTAGCAGCAATTCTGTCCCCTATGGAAGAGTAAATTAAAATAATGTCCTAAGTATAAATGCAGTGTCACACTCAACCTGCCCAAGTCAGGCAGTGGTGGGGAATTGCAATAGTTATTAGAGCCACTCAGTGTCTGTTGTGATGATGGTAAGAGGCCAGATGGTATGGCATTGATTCCTTGGTCACAGGGCTTACCCTTGCTCTGGGACTTTACCCATGCAGACACCCTGGCCCCATCTAATACATCTACTTCTGCTAGTGGTGCCAGCCGGCTGGCAAACTCTGCAAAGTCAAATAAGTATTCTCTGACTCCATCATTTCACTTCACCCCTCTATGTGTTGAGACCCTGGGTGCTTGGGGGGTGTAACTAATCACTGGACTGGAACACTGAACTGACATATTTTTGGTTTTTACACATTCTGAGGTTGGTTTTATTGAGTTTTGCTAGCCAAGGGCCTTCAGAAAACTTGCAGTCTGCTACTAAAATGATGAGTGTGAGGAGTGGAGTAAGCAAAAACTGACTTCTAGTGATTTCTCCTCTATTTATTATGTTCTTCTACAGTACATATACCTATACTCCTTATCAGTATGCTGCAGGGAATGTGCTAGTTATGGTTAACCAACGATAACATCTTGGAGATAGTAGCAAGCTTGTAAATTTGGTCACACATTATAGTACACCAACCAGCACATGTAAGAACTAATCATGATAGCAGAAAATACCTACCAGCGTTGAAACCGGGTCACTACTGCTGACCCGGATGACCCACTGACCCGGATGTGACCCGGATTAAATTAAGCCGAGGCGCGTGATGAGAGCTATGTTTCGGGTATTCTCGAGCGAGCGAGGCTACGTTTTGAGCGTTCGATTCGTGTTGAGTAAACGAGTAGTTATGTGATAACTAAGCCGGTAAGTTTAGAATTTAAAATCAGTCAGTGGGTTTGGTTCCACGTAGCTACTGTGAGTTTACAGACAGCAATTGGGTGTGGCTTCATACATACTTAGTATTGCAATTTCCCAATATATTAAAATGGGTGTGGCTCACAAAAGTACTTAATATCCTGCTGCAAGACTAGACCTAGACTATATACAACTCATACATTAATTGATTAGTGGGCGTGGCTCCACGTAAGCTTGCAGACAGAAACGGACACAGTTTCATGTTACAGACTGCACTTACTAATAAATGGGCGTGGCTGAGCGTATGTTTGCAATGCGATAAGTGGGCGTGGCTCATGAAAGAGCTACGCGACTAGCGTTTATAGGTTCCACGATCAATTTCGTTTCTCACGTGATCCAATCCGGGTCAGACCCGGATAATTTGTAAACCGGGTCAGACCCGGATGACCCGACCCGGTTTCAACGCTGATACCTACAGTTGTACAATGAGTTTGTACATTGCATGTATGAATGAACTTAGCTACAGTAGTCTTAGGAAGGATAAGTAGTGTCCCATGGGCCTGAGCTATTTAGTTCAAGGATACAGTGTATCATAGGTAGTACAAATATTGTAAAATGATTTTTGGTTAGCTATTGCTAGATGTTACAATCTCCAAAACACAATACTAAGAAGTGTATAAATGCTGTAGAGCATAACAAGTAGTGAGAAGTCAGTTTTTGCTTACTCCACTCCTCACACTCATCATAATAGTAGCAGACTGCAAGTTTTCTGAAGGTCCTTAGATTGCAAGGCTCAATAAAGCCAACCTCAGGATGTGTAAATACCAAAAATATGTCAGTCCAGTAGTCCAGTCCAGTGATTAGTTACACCCATGCTTGGGGATCATGTACATGCTCATTAGTGAGGCAGATAGGTTCCTTGGGTAATGGAACAGTCTGGTGATAATAGGGCCACCCAATTTTTGATTCAGAAGGTTGTTATTGATGTGCAATGTGGCAACGCTGCTTCTGTAATGGCAACAATTCCTTCATCTCAGGATTGGGCAGAGTTTGCCTCTCTGCCCACTGTTTGAACCGAGGTTTGATCGTTTATTATTGATTTATATTATTATTATCTTTTCTTGACATTATTGTATTGTTATTAGACAATTCTGCTTACATGCATGTACCTCTATGTCGAGGACGACTTAGATAGAAATAAGTTGAGTATCCATGGCCCAATCAGAAGTATGTGGGGTGTGACAATGTGTGTCCACTCTCTACACATGTACAATTAAGCGTACACCTTACACTATCATAACATAATTGAGTACACTTGATTGTTTCTTAGTATTGTACTATACACACTACACATATTCAGCTATGGCAGTCTAAGAACTACTTATCCTGGTATTGCCTTTTAAAGATTTCCTTGATTCACATGATCGTATGTGTGCAAGTTCGGGGTACCTGCTATGTTTATGTGGGTCCACAGAGCTCAAAATAACAGTTGGCAGTCTGCAGTTTCCATTCAAATCCCTCCTACAGCTGGCCAATATTTGCTATGGTCGGCAGTTACTGCCTAGCCTAGCATGTGAAATAATATTCATGTGTCATAGTATTGCCAATCAAATGTTAACAGTTTTCTGCTAAAATCACTTTTTGATTCAATTAAGAGGATCTAATTTTCATGGCAGCATGCTTTTAGACCCCCTGGTATGGCATCTACACACTGGTGTATGCCAACCTGGCTGCATCCCTCAATATGTATGTAGCACTGCAGATCAATAGTCAGCAACTGCAGGGATTTTTATTTTATTAATTTTTATTTGCAATCACTGCAGTGCATAACTTTTTCGTTATTCTGAGCACTGATGCAAGGGTTGAAACCAGGTCGGGTACTACAAATTTTGGTTTTGGCATGTGCCATAATATGAGTTGTTGTCTATCTAATGTTATAGCATGTTGTTGCCTATCAATGTTGACTTGTTTCTTTGCTAAGGAAATATGGAAAGTTAGCACCTTTATGGTTTCCAGATAATGTATGAACACATTGACCTTATTAAACAGGTGATATTAGGTTGGTCACATTCCAGTTGGCTGGTGACTTTGTTGCATAAAGTGTCAATAGGTCATAGAGATCATCTTCCAAATTTTACCTACCGACATACACACACACACACACACACACACACACACACACACACACACACTACACTGCACTACACTACACTGCACTACACTACACACACGACCACGAAGTCAACCACACCAGTGTACATGTATATTTGAGCAGGTTTCACTCTTGTTTCACTGTTAACAGATTGCTGAGTCTTGTCTTGGAGTTTTTGTGGTTGATGACATTAATGAGACCAATCCTATTACCCTCGGGCTACAAAAAATGACTGCAGACAATAAAGTAAGAGTTTTCTCAGTTACTTAGTAGAAATATTTTATTGAATAGTACACCTACATAATGTAGAGGTATACTAGTTCATAACCTGGCCCTAAATACACTATTGGTGGTTGGTCCTAAAGTGTCTATGTTACATTGCAATTACTGCATACTAGCAAACTCACCAACCATACAAGGTGGTTGAAAACTTTGTTTGCTCTTCTCTCAGCAAAGGAGGAGACCAGCATGGATTGTATGGTGGTGAACTAATGTTAATAGTCAAATGTTTACTTGTGGTATTTGCTATTGTCTGTTGTTACCTACTATATGACACATTTTTAGTAAGTTTATTGTCTATCAAATGGTAACAAGTGTAAGATAAGGTGTGTAGTGAATTATGAAATGCTTACCAGAAACTTTATCTATCAAATGTTAGTGTGTGTTGTTACCTGATATATATTTACTTACGACATTACCTATCAATGGTTAGACAAAGTCACTGACTATCAAATGGTAACCAATGTATTAATTTGTAAAGCTAATGCTAATGTGTGGCATTCATTACCAAATTTTCACCTATAGTGTTATTTTGCTGTCAAATGTTAGTGTGTGAATTAACAGTCGAAAAAGTAACAGGAAAATTTTTTGGCAGCCAACTGGGTATCATACGTTGTAGATGGCATGCGCATTGGGTACCTCCTAACAAGTGGTAACAAAGGTCATCTGTGTCATCCGGGGTATGGTAATGGTCTTGTCATAGATTGTATAGCACCATCTATTGCCTTGTTGTTGTGTCATTATGTAGTATGTTAAGTATGCTTATGTAAAATACGTTTTTTTTACTTTTATTTCAATAATGGTTTCTCTCTCTTTTACAGTCAGGGAGTACAATAAACCACCAAACAAGAGATGGTAACCTCCTATTATCAGGTATAAGAGGATTAAAACATTGGTACAATACATTCTGTCAATTCCGTACTACTGGGAACCTCAATCCTGGTTTCTATGCTTGATCCAGGCAGCAAGTTTTGCCTCTGACACTTTGGAGATTGTCTCGAGTAGTGAGCATCACAACAAGGGATTGGTAAGTATTGAAATGTGTGTATGTGCGTGCATTAGATTTGACTAAACATTTCAGGATGATGATAAAGCTGTAAAAACTAGAAAGTTACTGTGAGTGATGTATAATCTATAATAGGAGAGAATATGCAGAGGGTGTGTGTGTGTGTGTGTGTGTGTGTGTGTGTGTGTGTGTGTGTGTGTGTGTGTGTGTGTGTGTGTGTGTGTGTGTGTGTGTGTGTGTGTGTGTGTGTGTGTGTGTGTGTGTGTGTGTGTGTGTGTGTGTGTGTGTGTGTGTGTGTGTGTGTGTGTGTGTGTGTGTGTGTGTGTGTGTGTGTGTGTGTGTGTGTGTGTGTGTGTGTGTGTGTGTGTGTGTGTGTGTGTGTGTGTGTGTGTGTGTGTGTGTGTGTGTGTGTGTGTGTGTGTGTGTGTGTGTGTGTGTGTGTGTGTGTGTGTGTGTGTGTGTGTGTGTGTGTGTGTGTGTGTGTGTGTGTGTGTGTGTGTGTGTGTGTGTGTGTGTGTGTGTGTGTGTGTGTGTGTGTGTGTGTGTGTGTGTGTGTGTGTGTGTGTGTGTGTGTGTGTGTGTGTGTGTGTGTGTGTGTGTGTGTGTGTGTGTGTGTGTGTGTGTGTGTGTGTGTGTGTGTGTGTGTGTGTGTGTGTGTGTGTGTGTGTGTGTGTGTGTGTGTGTGTGTGTGTGTGTGTGTGTGTGTGTGTGTGTGTGTGTGTGTGTGTGTGTGTGTGTGTGTGTGTGTGTGTGTGTGTGTGTGTGTGTGTGTGTGTGTGTGTGTGTGTGTGTGTGTGTGTGTGTGTGTGTGTGTGTGTGTGTGTGTGTGTGTGTGTGTGTGTGTGTGTGTGTGTGTGTGTGTGTGTGTGTGTGTGTGTGTGTGTGTGTGTGTGTGTGTGTGTGTGTGTGTGTGTGTGTGTGTGTGTGTGTGTGTGTGTGTGTGTGTGTGTGTGTGTGTGTGTGTGTGTGTGTGTGTGTGTGTGTGTGTGTGTGTGTGTGTGTGTGTGTGTGTGTGTGTGTGTGTGTGTGTGTGTGTGTGTGTGTGTGTGTGTGTGTGTGATGTTTTAGTGAACTGTATGCATGTGAAGCATATTTTTAGTGTATTGAACTGTGTGCATATGCAAGATACTGTATGATTTGAATCGTATATTTAGATTAAAGTGAGTTACTTTGAGTCTTCCTTATTTTTTCCTAGGGATATATTGGGGAATGCTTTTGTTATATTGCCTTCTTTCTATTTAGTTAACTAATAATTGGACAGGCCCTTCCAACATGTTGGAAAGAAACTAAGGTGGTATGGAAATACTTTTGGAGAGGAACTAAACATTACTATGGTAATGTAAACTTGACTTGTAGGTTGTATGTGCACAGCCAAAGGTTCTGTAATTCCATATATTGTTATGGTGCTAGTTTTTGTACTGGTGATACTCCTGATGTTGGTGGGGAAGGTTGGAATTATGTTGAAGATTGTAGTTTTTGTTCTATTTCTATGTAGGAGGTCAACACATCAACCAGGGGTCTCTGGATTGACTCGAGGATTGACTCGAGGATTGGGTGGTCTGTCAAGTCCCAGTTGCTATCCAACTGTTGGAGTAGGCTGACTTATTTTTTGAGTATGTTCATTTGTTTCAGGTTTAAAGTGGTTACCAGCTGACGAGTCCCGCCACTTAAAATAATAGGGACGAAAAGTCTTTTAGTAAGACTTCCTGGTTAACATTACAGTATATTCAATTAATCACTTGACCAACTAATAAACAATCAATACTGTCCTCAACCAGGGTTACTGTCCTATACTGAGGGATACTGTCTGTTTGTTTTGGACCTACTTGATATGGTCGTTACTAGTGAGTTCAACTTAATTACAGTATAAATATGTCACTTTATTTACAACCTGAAACTTCACAGTTGGCATCATGAGAATGTTACGCTGCATCTAGGCCAATCTTTCAAACACTACAATGGATATTATTTCACATCTGATCCAAACAAGCCAGCATATAGCAACTTTGTAACATTCGTGTAAAGCATGCATGGTAGGGCTGTGCAATAATAATAAAACCTGTATCTCGATAAGTGACAACCATTTTATTTCGATAATCGATATTATCTCGATAATAATGTAATATTATAAGCACATGCACAGTTTTACATATTTGTTGACATAAAGTCATTGTCAATGCAAGTCAGAAATTTACCTGCTCCTTATTAATTCGATACCTTTCCAAAGGTATTTCATCTGACTGTGGTTGATGTACACTAGATTACGGAGAATTACTATTATCTTGATAATGAAAATCATTATCTAATTTGCGACAGGTGATTTAGGTATCTAGATTATCTTTTTATCTAAATTATCTCCCAGCCCTAATGCATGCACATGAAGTTTAATTGTATCATAAAAGAAAATATTATTTTATTTTGCAACCATTTAAGCTATAACACGTAACAACTATAACTGTTGATTTACGTACAATTGATACAGCAATGGTGTCTTCACCATGATGACAGTTATCTTTCTTGGGAGCTTCATTTCTGGCACCAGTCATTTTTATTGGGCTAGAGTAAAACATAAAACATAGCACTCTTAACACAATAAAGTATTTCTACTACACCACTAAGTAACTGAGACAACACTTACTTACTCACTTTATTGTGTGCAGTCATTTCTTGTAGCCTGAGGGTAATTGGATTGGTCTCATTAATGCCATCAACCACAAATATTCCAAGACAAGACTCAACAATCTGTTAACAATGAAACAAGAGTAAAACCTGTTTATACGTATGTGTGTGTGTGTGTGTATGTGTGTGTGTGTGTGTGTGCGTGTGTGTGTGTGTGTGCGCGCGCGTGTCGGTAGGTAAAATTTGGAAGATGATCTCTATGACCTATTGGCACTATGCAACAAAGTCACCAGCCAACTTGAATGTGACCAACCTAATATCACTTGTTTAATAAGGTCAATGTGTTCATACATTATCTGGAAACCATAAAGGTGCTAACTTTCCATATTTCCTTAGTAATGAAACAAGTCAATACAGCATTAGATAGACAACAACTCATATTATGGCAAATACCAAAGCCAACATTCGTAGTATGGCTACATTATAGGCAGGTCACTTTGTTCACAAATGACACATTATAATTGGTAGCCATTGCATATATGGTGTGAGCATTCCTACACATTGCAATACAAAAAATGGGTATGACTCCATGTATAATTGTGATCAGTGGATGTGGCTCACAAATAAAGCTGGGATGAGGCTATGGTGCGTGCTAATACACTTCTACATCATCCAACAAAATAATACATTTTACATGTACTCTGGTCCAAGTTAAACACAAATATTGTATAAGTACAGATGGCCTAACCTGGTTTCAACCCTGGCATGGACCCACATAAACAATGCAGTCACCACAAACTTGAATACACACACGCACGCATGCATGCACACACACACACACAATTAACTAGACAGATGCTAAACAGCACCATGGAGGTGTGAGGCTTTCCATGTTGGATATGTAAACTTTGTGGAACGGTCAAATGTTCATACTGACAGTTGAAGTGACGATGCCTGTACACATACGATCATGTGAATCAAGGAAATCTTTAAAAGGCGATACCAGGATAAGTAGTTCTTAGATTGCCATAGCTGAATATGTGTAGTGTGTATAGTACAATACTAAGAAACAATCAAGTGTACTCAATTATGTTATGATAGTGTAAGGTGTACGCTTAATTGTACATGTGTAGAGAGTGGACACACATTGTCACACCCCACATACTTCTGATTGGGCCGTGGATAATCAACTCATTTCTACCTAAGTCGTCCTCGACATAGAGGCATATGCATGAAAGCAGAATTGTCTAATGACTATTGCAATTCCCCACCACTGCCTGACCTGGGCAGGTTGAGTGTGACACTGCATTACTTAGGATATTAGTTTAATTTACTCTTCCTTAGGGGACAGAATTGCTGCTAACACTACATTGGAGTTAAACAACTCAGAAAATGATTGCCTCAGCCCTACACATACATGAGGCTATGCTTGGTGCACACATATACTGTGCCAGTGACATAAATCAGTTATGTACCTTCCATACTGAAGCTATCAAGCCAGCTCAGCGCTATCTGGTAAACAGATATAAGCTTATACCATCTTGTGATCTAGATAACCGTGGTTAAAACATAATCACCAAAAGGTCATTCGTAGCTGTTTTGTTAAGCGGTTGAGCACGAGGTATTCAACTCACGTGAGTAGGGGGCGCGCCCATGTTAAAATCTGCACATAACGAGACTTATCAGAGACTTGGTAGTTGGAAAAGGCGGGTACAGTCGGACGCGGACACGGACGCGGACATTTTCAAAAAGGACTTTTACATTTATATAACAGTTATTTTTCATACCTAACGCTGTTTTTACAGCAGTCTTCGCCTCCAGACCCTGGCGTCGATCTTTTCATAGCGCTTATCCATTTATAAGCGCACGTGCGAAGGATAGACTAGCACTCTAAAGACCATTATAGTGTTGTATACGTGCTCTAGAAATCTAATTCAGAGTCACAGAGATTAATCTAGCATGTCCCAACTTAATCTCGTAGGCCAGGTCCTTGAAATCCTCAACACTCGGTATAAGCGCCTGCGCCTTATACTAAAAGGCGTAAGATTGTGGATTTGGCCTGCTAAGCTAAGTTGCATGGGGCATACAAGCTAATCTCTACAACTATATAACTCCGTATTAGACTTTAGAACATGTGTACAACACCATTATGGTCTTTGGCATACTGTGGAGTGCTGGTCTAGTCCTTCGCATGTGCGCTTATAAATGGATAAGCGCTATGAAAGGATCGACGCCTGGGTCTCGAAGCGAAGACTGCTGTAAAAACAGCATTAGGTATGAAAAATAACTGTTAAATAAATGTAAAAGTGCTTTTTGAAAATGTCCGCGTCCGTGTCCGTGTCCATGTCCGCGTCCGACTGTATCCGCCCTTTCCAACTACCCACTCTATTTATTCTAACCATAGAATAAGCGCGCACACGACGTGGGAGGAGTCCGAGGAGGAGTCCAACATGAACCCTTCCGAGACAGCTTCTGCACCGAATCCAGATGATTTTATCGCTGAGCTTGGGGCGTTTGATTATTTCTGTAACAACATGAGACTCTACGTTAACCCTCAGTTAGTACAGGGCCGGTTTATAAGGGAGGGATTGATAAAGGCGGAAGCCAATTGGGGAGGGATGGCAGTTTTCTTACCGGATCACGCTAAGATGGACGCAATGTTGGCGGACATCAGAGCTAACATTGCTCTTAACGGACCACTTTATTTTGGAAAGTTACTTGTTGTTTTTAAAAGCATTTCAACGTACGAGAAGTTAGCCAAGGATATAAACAGTGAGTCCGGTCTGCCTTATATTTGAGCTTTGTTCTTACTGGATTACCCTAGAAAAGTATTTGGAGTTGAAGGAGAAACAATTCAAAGATCATGATATGAACAAGAACGTAACACCTGGTATGTGTGTAGTCTCGCGTGGCCAGACCGCTTTTTCCCGTATATTGGGTGGGGAAAAAGGGTCTGGTGCAACTCCAATAGCTGTTTACTTCTGAGCCGTCCCCACATTCCGGGGACGCTAATTGAATAACATTGATCACAAAGGAGGTGCCATGACATCAGTAAGTTAACTAGAGATCTGTTTATCCTTTAAACGAATCTTAATTTGCTCCGATGTCTCTTTTATAGCGTCTTGAAAGTTAATCCTCATCGTGTAACAAGACTCACAACCGGAGCAGGAGTGTAGGAATACTTCATAGTTTTACTGACGTCATGGCACTACCTTTGTGACCAATGTTATTCAATTAGCGTCCCCGGAATGTGGGGACGGCTCAGAAGTAAACAGCTATTGGAGTTGCATTAGACCCTTTTTTCCCCACCCAATATACGGGAAAAAGCAGTCTGGCCACGCGAGACTAGTATGTGTGATGCCGACATATTAAGTGCTGCATAACTACTAGTGGGATAGCATTCACAGATAGTACTGATATTATAGCTTATGAAATTATATCTATGGTGTGTTGTTTGCATTACCTGCAGTAGGGTGTCACACTGCAGGTCAATCTGAACTAAAATGTAATAGTGTTAGGGCACATAAACTTAATAATCAGTTTCTTGTCCCTGAGGTCTGCAATTCCCTTGAAATCTCATACAGCCCTCTTTGAAATCTTGTTGAAATCTCTGATTTTGAATCTGAAATCTCTAAAAATTGTTGTAAAGTTCCGTATGTTCCCTTCCATATTTTGCAGCATCATGTATGCTACATCCAGCATCCCCACGAGTTTTCAGAGAACTTGAGAAAGTATCGTATTTCTGTATACTATGTATCATGTGACACTATGTTCTGGACATCTAAGATTTCAAATGCTTAAGTTAGTAACTAACTAGGGGAATCTAAAAAAGTTGCATTGTTGGTCATGTGAGTTATGTAATCTATATTGTATAAAATATAGGCCTGTCTGTGTTGCTATTTTGAGCTTTGGTGGATTAGAAATTAGCCATTAAGTTTATGTGCCATAATGGGTCCAAGGTAAGACAGATGACAATTTCAAAACTCAGATTTTTATTCAGAATTTTATTTCTGTTACACAGGCTATAGCCTTCTTAGTGGGATAGTGATTAATAAATCAACCATTGGCAATGTTGGGAGTAACGCGCTACTTATGTAACGCGTTACGTAATATTATTACTTTTGTGGTAACAAAGTAATATAACGAAATACACTATAAAAACAGGTAATATAACTCAAGTTACTTTACTTACCTAAGTAATATAGTTACTGTAACGAATCTAATATTACGTAATATTATTACTACAAGTAACGAAGTTACTAATCTCGTTAGTAATCCACTGAGTAACGTCTAGCCACAACGAAGTAATGAAGCCTACTGAATGAAGCTTATTCACCAGCTTCTTACTTATAACCTACATTTGCACATTGCCCAACAACACAATCATGTCACGTGATAAGGTGGTAGTTTCACACATGACAGCTTAAGGCTGTGGACACAAAGTAATATAATATGTAATATTATTACAGTTACTTTATTTTATGGGTAATATGTAACTGTAACTTAATAGTTCAGTTGCATGTAATATGTAACTAGTTACTTTTAAAAAGTAACTTGCCCAACACTGACCATTGGTAGAACTTGCCACATCGGTACATTGTAGTGAGGAAATATCATACCATAATAAATATGAATTTTACACTTTAATTTATGCTTTTCTACATCAATTTCCATTCATAACATGACTATTTGGTCATCCAAATCCAGGTGGTACCCAGGAGGTTGGGAAGTTAAATGTGAGCTCCTAATCCTTTGGGTTTTTTGTTTTTTTTACATAGATCAGGCAAAGACAACTGCTAAGAACCTGTCCACACCTAAGAAAAAAGGTAAGTCTACATAACATCTAATGTGTACGTGTGTGTAGTATATTGGGCAAAAGCCATATAACAATGAATATTAGTGAAATAAACAATTTGCGGTTGACAAAATTTTAATTTGGAAATGCGCACTCCTATAATTTCATTGGCTGCAATGGCACGGTATGCAAAGGTTGATGCGAAGTTGTATGTGTTGCAATTAATTTAAGCTGACAGAAGGATAAAGCATGCTACACCATCCTTCTTGTGCTGAAATGTCTGCTTGTTGATTTAGTCAGTCACTGCATGCGTCAGTGGGCAGTCCTGCATTGCTGTATGAATTGGCACATGCTGATAGCTTACTGGCAAATCCAAGCTAGGGAAAATTTGACTATGAGAATTACATACAGTATCTCATGACTAGTTTAACAAAGTCAACATGGTCTGGGACTTCTCTGCTGCCATACTGACAGTATTAGGAGTAGACTTTTGAGTGACTTTGGTGTCTTTCTGGGTTGGTTGCAGTTTTCTTTTGGCTTATTTTAATGTTGAGTACATCAGAACAAGTGATATGTGTTATTTCAATATTTGAAAGCATCAGGGGGCATTCGGGATTGGACTAAGTTAGCAACAGTATCTGCCCTTTGTGCAGGTTTAGTGTCAACTGAGCTGAGATTATTACAATACATTGGTACAATTAAATCACAAAGTAAAAATAGTTACGTTACAGTCATTGCAATTCATTGGAAGTAGGACATGACAAACTGAAGAAAACTATCTTTATAAAGCACACCAGAAAGAAGGGCCTGAAATGTACATCACAACACATTATCCAACTTGTTAACGTACTTACCAATTCCATATATCCACAAAACAAATGAGAGAGAACAGCAGAGAATACACCAATAAGAATAGTGTATGTATGTGCCTAACTAAACACTTCACTGTAAACTACATTACGTGTGGCATGATCATCCCTAACTAAAAGTGTCAACAAATCCAGGGACCCTGCTCTTAGGACTGGGAGTTTAGATAAAAGATACTTAGATCACCTATCACAAATAAGATTATAATTTTGCTTATCAAGATAATAGTAAATCTTTGTTATCCAACATGGAACTTTTGGAAAGGTGTCAAACTAGTTGAGGAAGTAAAAAACAAACTGACTTAACAAGCACTACATGACTTTATGTCAACAAATATGTAAAACTGTGTTTACCAAACAGTCCTATGATGTCACTTCATTATCAATATAATATTGATTATTGAAATAAAATGGTTTTAACGTATCAAGATATAGGTTTTACAATTATTGTATAGCTGTGCCTACTCTGGCTATGAAAAAGTTTGACCTTGACTTTTGTTAATCGTCATTGCAAATCACAGATTAGAATTGAAGTCGTCTAAATTCAAATGGCAATCCCAAGTTGGTTGAAATAAGTGGAAGACAGGGAATAATAATGCCATGACTTGCATACTTACCATGTGAAATTCTAGCCTCTGTAGTGTTGGTGGATAGTTAAGTGATTTAGCTATCAGCACCTCATCTACGAAAGGCTTTGGTACAATAGCCATCTGCCGTGCATGAGGATTCGGGATTGATACTACCACAGGGTCCATGCACCATGTGGGACATCACAATTTCATAAAGTTCTGAGACTACAGTTGAATCAGATATTTCTGCACGTACATCATCGAGGGGCACTAAATAGCATAGAAACTGATGTTGGCTCGTTCTAAGTAGTTCAGAAATTTCTCTGAGCAAAGCAGGCAATGAAAGATTGAGAAAAAGTGGTACTGTGGGTACTAGCATCGAAATTTACCCTTCCAGGTGCCAGCGCCATACCATAGTAGCTATACTGTGCTTGAATGAGCACCAATGACACTTGTCTAGTCCAGAAAGTAAGCTATAAAAAGTGGCTGTTAGCATCAAGAGATAGCTACCCTTTGAGTTTATTAATTGTGTCAGCACCACACTAACATTGCAGCACTAATGGCGTACAGTAGCTATACTGAAGCGGTGTATCAGCTCATTCTATGTAGTTTATAAACTTCCTCTGAGTGAAGCGAGTACAAAAAGAGTGAAAGAAAGTAGCAAACTGTAGCTATTGGTATCAAGATCCACTCTTTGAGTTAATAGTGTCAGTGCCACAACTTGTGGCACTAATGCATCAGCCCAAATGATGCGTGCTTTGTCCAGGACGGCTTTTTGCTGTTGAAATGCTTGTTCTAACACAGCTTGGAATCTACATTCATGTTCCATTGGGGTGCTTGCAAACACCAGGATGTCATAGTACTTCAGGGAGATCAATCATTCATCTGGCATTGAAATATTTTTGGTACACTTGATATACCAATTTGTCGTCTGTATGGTGTGATCAATAGCTGCATGGCTAGTGGTATCTGCCAAAATCATCCAGGTTACTAAAGATTGCAGCCCCTGTAAGCTGTGTGAGGATAGTGTCAACTTTTGACATAGGGTGTACTTCATGTAAGTGTCAGAAAACATTCTATATTTCTATTCCATAGTGACACCCTAGAGGCAGAATCTGCCATCTACCTATCACCAAAGGGTGTGTCTACTATTGTAGAACAACAGAGTGCAACTTAAATGGGCCTTCCTCAAGTGAGTTAGCTCAACTGTGGAGAGACAGACAGCTTTTTAGCTTTATATAGTACATGGGTTTCGTTTATCCAAACTTTTTGATTATCTGGTTGTACTCAGAGCCCAGTGGGTTTGGATAATAGAGTTATATCATTGCATTCATAAGTTACGTATAACTATTTTTATTAAGCACCTGTACTTTGTTTTCCCAATGGTTGCTATATACAAATCAATCAGTCTTTCTGTTGTTACTGTGTCCTGCAACTCTGGACATATGTGGCTGAAACTTTACCAGAGCCCTCTCTTGGCTATGTAAATATAGAGATTTAATTTAATTTAGAAAAATGTGCTGTAATGTCCTGTGTTGCAGATCCACATACAGAAAATGCTGTTTTTGATATTTGCCATATGTAGTAGTATATAATGTTTGTTTTTTGATGTTCTTGTTTGTTCAGCTGCATCCCTCACTTCAGCTCAGAATTTATCTACAGCTGTTAATGTTAAAGCAACAATTGAAAATCTAGCAGCTATAGCTATAATCGGTAAGTGTACATAATGTTTTGTAATTCTTTCATAGTTACCAAGTAAGTAAACTATGTGTTAAAACCATCAGTACTCAGTGGTTCAAAAATTTAATACAGTAACTTTTAACAGAATTATACAGAAGTACCAGATCAAGTCTGTTTATCGTACTGCTCTATTTATCATACTGCAATGCCATGATTGCTTTGTAAATTTTAGGGGCACCATTAACACTAGAACAGAAACTTTAATAACTACGTATATATGAGGAAACAATCAGTTTGCTTAGTTTTCCAGCTTGCGATCTTTGCTGTTTTTACTATTAAGAGATAGTTCTTTATATGGATCCAACATTTTGTTTTGTGCTAAAATGTAAATGTAAAAAGCTATCCTCTTTGGTACCTAAAATCTTTGTACACGCAGTTGTATAAGAGTCCTTGTATAATATTTCTAGCAAACATCTGGGAGTGGAGTTAGTATTAATTTTGTATTGTGCAGCCACTGGATGCTGTGGATGCCCATAAAAATGTACTGAAGCCATTGGAGAAGTGATGATAGTCGATGGTTAATTCTCCATTATTTGCGAATAGTGTAAAAGTGTATGGCATGCTCTAATTTATACAAAAAAAATTACAAACCACCCTGATTTCTCTTTGCTGTCGTTTGTTATTATAGAGCCATAGAAGTATAGATTTTACTTAGCTGTTTGTGAGTTTACAGTTGAAAAACCACTCGGAAATGGTTGGCAAAGCTTGGTAGCTACATGGCATGTATTAAGAATGAGTGCTACAGTCAACTTGACAGACCAACAAATTGTGCTACTTCTAAAAACAGGTGCCCGGTTAATACTATCCTCTACTTTAATATTGACTTAACAGACATTTCTATCCCACTGAAGCCCTACATCAAAGTAAAAAGTGGGAGTATATGGTAGTTAATCCCCAGTGCATATATGGAAAACAACATATATTTGAAAGAAGCTAGTGCAATCACTACAAACTCAGCAAAACTTGAAGCCATACACATTGTAAAACTTTTGTCTGGTCCTCAGCTGGCCACACATTAGATCATGTGGGTGCGTGGGCAGCTGAGGAAGAGACTAATAAAACAGTTCAGCAAAATTGAAGCCATACACAACAACATGCTTGTCTAGCTGTATTGATACGTTGTTTGTGAACTTGACTGCTTCAAAGTGTGGGATAGAAGCCATTTAAACCCCACCTATACTCGTAGGATAGATATCCTACAAGTAAAAATTTTCTTGCCAAAACATTGAGTCTGCTCTTCATTTTTGTTTGCATATACGTAAGAGGGATGTCCCCTTTCTACATGAAAGGATAATTTAAGCCTGCTCTGAATTTGTTTTGGTTATTACAACCCTCATACACCTTATTATAGCTGGTCAAACAATTATTCAGACCCCAATTTCACTTGTACAATGGAACCTGTGTATAATGGTCACCTTGGGACCTGGCCTTCATATACATGTGGCTGTTATAGAGAAAAACCTGCATAAGGCGGTTAGCAGCATTTTAGTGGCTATATAAATGTTATAAATAGGTGATTAACTTTAAGATGCTTGTGCCAACTGTAATATTTCGTTTTATCAGTACAGGAACAAGGTGAGAATGTTGCTAATGGCCATTGAATACTTTTAAGCAATGAAGCCAGATGTATTATCATACAGTACGATAGTACTGTATATTAGGGACATCAAAGGTGTGGGGGCGATCCGTGATATAATATAACCCAAAAACCTGCCACGATTTTTCCTCACAATGACATGACAGTATTGGTTGGGTAAAACCAAGCCCAAATGTGTCTTCAGATCGACCCGAAACGTTTGCATCAAGTTGCTACAGAATTTAGAAAAAAAATTATCCAACAGAATTTAGAAAAAAATTATCCAACAGAATTTTCTACTGCCTGCCTGGCGCCTTCAGTCAAGCGTAGCAGAAAACTGGCTACAGCTACAGCCATAATTTTTTTGCAGAAACGTTTCTAGTTCACTTAAGAAAAAACCTTTGGTATATTGATAAGCATACAATGCTTACACTATTGTCTTACCTTTTATACTTCTTTACCATGGCCATCAGTCAAGGTTCTACCGCTGAGTGTTAATAGACTACAGTACAGCTTCCATACCAGTATATATTGCATCAAACTATTCAAATACACGTGGTCGCCGGTTGCACCAAAAACACACATGTACGTGACTCGCTGTTGATATCGATCAGAGAGAGCAACTCACGGCGAATAATATAGCAATGTGTAAGTCAATAAATATAGTTTATTTAGTAACAATGTTAAACCGAGTTGGGTCATCCAGGTCCTACTTTACAGATTATTCGGGTCTGACCCCACGTGCTAAATTAAATGTGGACGTGTTACTACATGTCATAGCGTAGCTCTGCTTCTTTTGTGAGCCATGCCCACTTACATAAATTACAGTCTGTAGACATATGGTAGCCATGCCCATTCATCAGTCCGTAGGTATGCACGAATCCATGTCCATTATTGTCTGCAGGCTTATGTAGAGCCACACCCACTGACCAGTTATTATTGTATGAGTCATAATCTAGTATAATAGTGCTGTTAACTCAGCAGATATTTAGAGCTTGCAAAAAAACTTCACAAACAAGTATAAGAAAAAATTTGGAATTTTAAATTAAATTCTAATGTACAGTAGGGATATTCACTTCTTATTGTTTTACAGTATTTGGACATTACATACTACTCCGATCTAGCTTGTTTCAGTACTTTTTATTGCGGCATTATACACTGTCCCTAATCTAATTTAAAAATTTCAAATTTTTTCTTGTACTTGTATAGTATGTACCATTCTGCATGGGTATAGTTCAAAGGCACCGCCATACAGTGCCATAATTTCCAAATGGCTCAGATCACGAAGTGATTGCATGCTATTTGGGAATATATGAAGAAGGTGGAGTCGAGCATATCAATGGTGTAAGGCCTGGTTTCCTAGAGTTACAGCTAGTTGGTCGATAAATAGAAAGGATACAAAGCACGTGCGCACATGCACATGCACAAGGAATCCTTAAAAATTTGCCACGCTTTCACACCTTTGGCCTTTTGAGAGTAAGCCAGATGTATGTGAGAATAGGGCATGGGTGGGTGGGACCATTGATATGCTCAACTTCACCTTCTTCATATAATCCCAAATAGCCTGCAATCACTTCATGTTTTGAGCCATTGGAAATTATATTTCAGAAGGCTCTGTGTCACATATCAATGGTGCTATTTGTAACTCAAAAACATGGTTAAGTTGAGCAAATGTGTTAAGCATGAGTACACACCCACACAAAACTTAATGCTTTAGGTCTCACAACTTGTTGACAACAGCACGGCCTGGCCATATGAAGGGTACCAGGTAGGGCGATAATAGAAATTTTCTGAACACTGATTCTGTGCTCCAGTCTGCAGCTTTCAGGATGTCACTGGTTGTCACTCTGGAATCTGCAGCAGCTGATGCCGATGCACTCCTTGTAGAGTGAGCTATAAAATACTAACATCAATACCTGATAGTTTTAGCACTTCCTGAAACCACCGGGCAATTGTACAAGGTGCTACTGGTTTGTGAGGTTTCACTGTGGCCACAAAGAGTTGATCAAACTCCTTTCTCAAAGGAGATGTTACTGTCTGGTAGCAACGAAGAGTCTCTGCTGGGCACAGTTCTTTGTTTCCAGGAAAAGTAGTAAAAATATATATCAGTTAAAGGCTTACCCTATCTAGACTGTTTTGCCAGATCAGAGGACAAAAAAGGAAACTCCCTCTAGTTTGAGTTGACACTTACTTATGGTTAGAGATGCTAGATCTGCTGAACACGATGGCCTAACTAAAGCCATCAACATGACCAGTTTGTATGTCAAGGAGAGTGAATGAGTGTCACCCCACTTTGAGATGCAGTCTAACACTACTTGAACATTAGTATAACGTGGGAGAGGTGGCCTTGCATGGAAGGCTGGACCCTGGCCACAAGTGGATGCTTGCCCACATCCATATCATCCACTCTGTCATGTACACTGGATATGGCAGACCTGTAAGCATTTAGAGAACTTGTTTGGTAACCCTGTGCATGCAAATCAGCCAAGAAGTTGGCTACATCTGAAATGGGTCCTGAAACAAGATTGAGACCCTGTTCAGTACACCAGCCCAACCATTTCTTAAAGAGTGAGTCATAGGCTTTAGATGTTTTGTTTCTCCAGGAAGCAAGTAGGAGTTCTTTAGCTGCTTCTGAAAGGTTTCCAACTCCAAACGTCTGCCAGAGATAGGCCATATGGCTAGTTGGGGTACCAGATCCATCTGACTGGCATCGGATGTCTGTTGGAATAGGCTCAATGTACGAGGAAGTTGCTGTGGATAGTTGTACAGCATTTCCAACAGAACAGGATACCATGACTGGCCCTTCCATACTGGGGCCACCAGGGCTTGCTGTTGTTGCATTTGAGACAGAACTCTGCCTATTAAACACGATGGAGGGTTCACAAAGCTTTTGAATGTTTCTCACCTCTGGCTGAATGCATCCATTGCCTATGCCAATGGGTCTGGTCTCCAACTGAAATAGCAAGGTAGTTGGGTAGATAGGCGAAATGCACTTGCAGTGGTCCCCACTTCTGGTTGATCACTTGGAACGGGTAAAGTTTCCAGTCTGTTCTGTCCTGCATTGACCTGGACTCAGCATCCACCATAACATTCACACCCCTGGCATAGGCGGCGGAAAGGGGGGGGGCTAGGGGGCTAAAGCCCCCCCTCAGAATGATATCACACCGAAATTATCTTTCTTGGAGTGGGGCTGAAAACCGTGATAAAGATTGAGATACTCTAATAGAGCAGTCACTCTAATAAAGTAGTCAGTGTGTAGCGAGCTATGTAAGGATTTTTATGTAGTTTATCAGCTAGAAATGGTAGCTGGTGAGGTGGAAAGCTCTTGTCAGTTGGTTGTGACCTTTTTTTTTTTTTTTTTTAAATTTGGTCTCACCTTACCAAACTATAGAAATAAGTCTGGGTCAGCTCAGCGGAGCCCCCCCTCATATCAACTACTTCCTCCACCGCTGACCCCTGGTATGTACTCTGCAGCCAGGATGATGTCTTTGGCCAGAGCCCACATCCACAGGGCTTTGGCGAGGTCCGTCAGCTGGGAGGACACTGTGCCCCCCATGTTGTTGATGTATGCTGCAGCTGTCTGGTTGTCCAGCTGTAATAGCACTGACCCTTCAGGAATGTCTTCACTGCCAGGGTTGCAGCCAGTAGCTCTAGGCAGTTTATGTGCATCCCCTACTCTAGTTGGCCCCATGGACCCCCTGTCCTTGTGCCATTGCAGACTGCTCCCCAGCCCTGGAGAGAGGCATCTGAGGTGATGATCATAGTCTGCTTTCTGTACAGCAGGGCTTTGCCATTCCAGTGAGTGAGCTTCTCCTGGCACTAGGTTAGCTCCTCTCTGGCCTGAGTTGACAGTGACAGTACTGTGTTGTAGTTCTGGTTGGTGTGGTTCAGGGCCCTGTGTAGGTCTGCTTGTAGTGACCGGTAAAATAGAGGGGCAGGAAGGACTGCCTGTGAAGCAGCATGCAGCTTCCCTATCAGCTGAGCCACCTGTTGGGCTGTCACTTGTGACCTCTGTAGGTGCTGACTGACCTCCATCCTTATGTGATGGAGTGTCTCTCCTGGCAGGCTCAGCCGTAGTGAGGTAGAGTCTACCTTCAGGCCCAGGAACTCAATCTGCTGGGTTGGGGTGGTTACAGACTTTGGAACGTTGATGACAAACCCCAGACCTGTCAACAAGAACATCGGCGCTTCCAGGTGGCTCTTCACCTGAGCTGCTGTGTCTGCCATCACTAGAAAGTCATCTATGTAGACTATCATTCTCACCCCCATGGCACAAAGAAAGATTGCCACTGGCTTCATCACTTTGGTGAATGCCCACAGTGTACATGATAGACCGAAAGGTAGGCACGTGAACTGGTAATGTTCTTGTCCTACTATAAACTTCAGGTGAGGTTGATGGTCCACGTGTATCGGAATCGTGCAGTAGGCATTTTTGAGGTCCATCTTCACCATCCAATCATTCACCCTCAGTAGCTCCTTGAGTGTCCCCATGCCCTCCATTTTGAAGTGTTGGGGTACCACCCATTCGTTCAGCTTCTTGAGGTTTATGACTGGCCTCATCTGGCCCCCTTTCTTGGGGACAAGGAAGAAGTTGAGTAAAAACATCCCCCTTTCTTTGTTGTCTAGGGGATGTTTTAATAGGGTAATTGCCCCTTTTTCTAACAGTGTGTTCACCTCTGCTAGAATCAGTGAGCTTTGCTCTGCAGAGTATATAAGAGGGTTTGGCTGATGTTCTTGAACCGGTGGACTTGTGAATGGGATTAAAAAAACCCTGCACACAGTCCAGAACCCATTTGTCTATAGTCAGTACTTTCCAATTGCTGTGAAAGTGACTTAACCTCTGTGCCACCCATAGTGACAGCTGTGCTGTCTGTGGCTTTGTAAAGCCTTTTTGTAAAAGGTAAATAATTATATGGTTGACACGTTCTTTTGATGATATAAGAGTGTGTGCGTGAAGTTCTAGTCATTTGTTGATCTTCTGAAATGCTCCCTGACCTTTCCCGCCTCAGGAGCAAGGTTGGTGGCGTCTCTGGAGGTTGTAGAACTTGCCCCCTCATTGATGGTAATGCGAGGGGGCCCTCTAACAACCCTGTTGCTTCTGCCTTGGCACTACACCTGACGCCTTTGAGTCCCTCAGCGTCTTCATCTGATGGAGATGAGTTGCAGCTTTCTCTGGGAAGGCTGGTCCGAGGAGTGTTTTCGTTGCTGAGGAGAACAGCTCATCAGACTCTGCAGCATAGGATACCAAATCCTTGTTGTAGTCTTGGAGGAGGACGCCCTGCCTCCGTATTGATGTGCACCAGTGAGAGGTATTCCCCAGAAGGGTGAGGGCAACCTTCACCACACTCTCCACATCTTCAATGGCAAGCTGTTTGCCACCATTGATTGCTTCTATTATTCCCGTGAGGGGTCCCACAGCATCCAAGAAATGTGCTTGGATGTCAGAAAAGAGACTGTCATTGGCCTTAGTGCTCTTTGAGCATTCACCAGCAATCATCTTGTTCAGGTGGGGCGAGGTGGTAAACGGCGTATTTGGCACAATGAACTGATGCCGGAGTTGCCGACGATCCTTATTCTTCATTGGAGAGAAGGCTGTCTTTAGGGACTCCTTGGTAGATTCCAGCACTGGAGTTACGCTAATCTTGTTGTAACTGGCGGGCTCTGCTGGTTTCTGAGACAAGTTGGGGTTTTCCTCCTCCGACTCGAGCTCCATTCTTTCAGACCACATAAGTCCTGTGGTAAGAAAGTCGTTGGAGCCTCCTGGTAACATGGCCAGTGGGGTACTGTGTACCAGGCCAGGATTCTCATTCCCAGGCAGCTGTGCTGCCATTTGGGCATTCTTCAAATTCTCCACGTTGGCGGATACGCTAGACACTTCTCCTCTGTTTGTTGAAGCGACTCCTGCATCGAGGCGAGTATAGAAGAAGTATCATCAAACATCACTAATAATGTAGAGATATAAACCGCGAAGAGCGATTAACGACAAACAAACAACACTAGCGAACTAGAAAAAAAGCCAAAGGTGTGAAAGCATGGCAAATTTTATAAGGATTCCTTGACCATGCGCATCTGCGCACATGCTTTGTATCCTTTCTATTTATCGACCAACTAGCTGTAACTCTAGGAAACCAGGCCTTACATCATTGATATGTGAGACAGAGCCTTCTGAAATATAATTTGTACTGCAAACCGCAACGAGTGCATTATTAAGTATAATGCACTGATTGCAGTTTTGCAGGCTGCAACGAGTGCATTGTAAGTTATAATGCAGTGACCACAGTGTAATATACAGGCATTGCACTGGCTGCAGCATTGCACAAGTGCCAGCAGCTGAGACTGCTACAACAACTCACCTAATAGGAGGAAAGATGCCTCACAGTTCACTCTAGTTATAACTAACATGTAAAAGTCGATTGTGGGGCCATAACATCACCAGACCAATGTCACCAATACATTTACCAACCAGCCAATGGCAACTGAAAAAGTCAGTTCAGTGGCCACAACTCTAGTCTACATATATTAAATGTACTTATATACCTTACTAGTCTGGTGCCATCTGAGCTCAGATTAAACTGTAGTCCATCTTCGACAATGAGTCAATGAAAGTATTATATAAATATAATACTTTTATTGACTCATTGGTGAGAATAATCCTCACCAATATATTTGATTGTGGCAACCAGTTTTTGTCTTGCCACTAGATTCGAGTTTTGCGAGTGTAGATAGTAAGAATTAGATTTGTATTTTGTAGTAGTATTTGTTTACTCAAACCATCTATACATAGCTGCTTTTTTCACTTGAGAGAATCACAGACGATTGAGTGATCGCATATGCTGAGCACTATATGATGAGAGGTAAACAGCAAATGCAGGTTCGTGCTATAGTCCAAACCATACTAGCTTTGGTCAAATGCAATATCTCAGGTGGCTGAGATATTGTAGAGGGAATGTCACCACAGCATTCAACTCAGTCACCTACAATCATGTTAGAAACCTGGCCTTTATAAGATGTGCAGCTGTCCTGTGAGACTCTCCCCACCTATTAGGTGAGCGGTACATAACAGTTATACAATGTGCACTTATGCTCTGCCTGAATAAACACACTCGTGCCCATTGTATAGCTACTAATTCATGAAAGGAAGGATTGTGGTGCCAGATTACTGAACAAGCCACTTACTATTTGCAGTGACTGCCGTAGGAGAGTTGAAGTTATGAATACAGTGATTTATCAGTGAATTCTTGGCTGGCCGTTATATGCATTAGACAGGTTAAACAGGTGACCACTTAATACAGATTACAATGCATGCATTTGTAAGGGAAAATATTAGGAACCTTGAAACAATGGCTGTTATACAAAGGTGACCGTTTAATTCAGGTGACCAGTAGCACAAGTTCCACTGTATTCGAATTAACACAAAATATATACCTCAGAAAATGATTTCAGCTAGAAGCAAGTGCCATGTGCCATGCTTAACAAGTAAGTACCATGTTTACCCAACCAGTAAACACACTATCCACTCTCTTCTAATGCTTGTTCTTATATTGTTCTTCGATTAAACTATTGAAACAAACACCTATTTTTTGTACTTCAGTATCAAAACCTTTAAGTGTTTTTATTAAGCTTTAGCACTTTTTAACTTGCTAATGAAATTTGTGACCTACATACGGTACTGCTGAAAGGTAACGTCGTACTCACTTGATTGCGAATGATTAAAAAACTCGCTAATTAAGAGGCGTGGCATCCATTTCCTTCACGAGTATTCATTCCATATGAAACGGGATGAATACGTACTTGCAAAGGAAACAGGTGCCACGCTTTTTAATTAGTGAGTTTTTTAATCAAGCGGTTTGAGCAAGTGCGACGTTCTGTTTGAGCAGTACCATACCACCAAAATGTGAAGAAAATCAATGTAATTTCCAGTGCTGCTTATTTCTACTGTATTTTAGTTTTGGTATGGCAATGGTTTAGTGTTCATGACTTTTGAAAAGAAGCTCCACCACTCTAGTGTCAGCTAGCTACATACAACCTATGTGATAGCAAATAACCAATTTACAGCAATGTTTTACTTGTTAACTCTTACCATTAGGCATTGTTAAGATACAGTTACAAAGCTGTACATAAGTTTAGAATATAATCTAGGTACACTTAACTTATCCAAAGTACTGGGCTAATGATTTTGAAATAAAGATTGAGTGCCTCTGTCATCAAAAGTTAAAGTTTTTTATAAAGTGCATAAAATTTAAAGGTGATTCAGTAAAAAAAAGGTAACCGCAAGTAAGCCAGGATCTACCACTGTCATCCGGTTTCTGTACACTTTATGCTTAACTACAGCATCCAGTGGGATTCCAATTAAATTATTTTCAATGTGAAATTCCTTTATTGGTACCAAGTCTAAAAATTGCAATGCTAAATTTTTATATTGATTTGTAAAACTATTAAATTAGCCTACCCTTTTACTGTAGACAGTTGATTGTCTGATCATTAATCAGCCAAAAGTCAATTATCAATATTCCAAATTTTTTGTTTAATTAGAGAAATGTATTTTATCAACAAGTTATTCAAAGCTATATATGTACATGTGACCGGATCTGCAAGAATCCCACATGTTGTTTTTTGTTGTTTTTTTAGACAAAAATGTGTCCATGGATATAGTAGTCAGGGTAGCACCACTTATTGCTCTGCGTTGGGATGACATTGGGTATCGCTTAAAACTTGAAATTCATGACATGGAAATTATAGAAGCTGAAGTATCCAGATCTGGTGATGTGAGGTCAGCTTGCAAGAAAATGTTAAGGGCATGGATTAGTTCTGCTAATGGAAAGCAGCCAAAGACTTGGAGGACACTTTTGATAGTTTTATTGGAATTAGAAATCAACTGTGATGATGTCATTGATGTATTAAAGAAGGAAAGTTCAACCAATTAGCAATATACCACTTATTTTTGTATGTTTTTGTTATTATTTGATCTGTAAACTGTGCATTATAGAATAATTTGCTTTGGTTTCTTAAATTCGTTTAAAGTACACATATGTCCCTTTGCTGGCCAAAGGAAGCAAGAAAGGTATGTACTACATAACAAGGAGGAATTTTGGTGACAGGTTTCCAAGTTGTTTTTTTTGTTGCATACACACTTAAGTCTAGAGGCATGCTAATTTTGAAAGTATTTTGAGATTAAATCTGGTAACAATGTTTACCAAAAAAAATTTTTAAAGCTGACATTTTAAACATATGTTGGGAATTATGGGCTGCATGATTATACTTCCTTCCAATGGTATAGAAGCAGGAGCAAGCTAAAGCATTAAGTGGTGGAGCTATGTGAAGTTTGCCATTCTGAAGGCATGCCTTCAAGAAAAATTTCAGGTCTTATACACTCTGAGATGATATGATTGTAGTTAGACTATTTTTATTGTGTTGGTACAGGTAAACCAAGTAATTTTCAAAATTTTTTAATACAAAATGTGACTGCTCTATTAGAGTATTTCGACCTAACTTTACAAATCAATGCAAAATCAATTTTGACTACCTGAATATGCTTGGCCAGTTTCCAGAAACCCCCTCAATCCACCCCTGCACAACCAGGTGTTGCTGTTACTGTGTACATTGATGGCAGGCATGCATACCAAATCATTCATACAATTAACATACTTTTAAACATTTTGCCAAGATCATGTTGTGTCACGTTAGATAATAAATGGCAATAGCTGAAGTTGGTAAAAGTATAACACACTTGTCGACCTTGAAGGAAAGATACCATATTTACTTGGTTAAATGACACGGCATTTAACCTTAATAGGCTATTCAAACTCGGATGTTTGAAAACAATCTTCAAGCCCTTATTTTCAAAATCGTTAATGGCACCACTCAAATGCGGTTACTATATAGTGTTTACCAAGGAAATACAGTAATTGCTTGAGTCAGGTTAACTGTGTTATGATACCATAAGCTAATCATGGCCTATCCTATGTAGATTCAGGTGGATCTGTCTGAAGTGTGAAGATTGTTCTATTGGACTACAGATAAATATTTTCCTATTTAAGTGCCTCTACAGAGCACACAGCATAATATGTGACCAGATTTTACAAAACCGATCCAAATTGCACATCAGGCAAAATCAAACTAACACCACCAGTGGATAGCTACACTATCGTGCTAGTAGTTTTGACACTCAGTACCACTCAAACTACTCGAGGCTGGTTTCAACAGACGTCTTTTCTGGGGTGTGTGTAGAGCTCGGATGGCGGTTTTAGGCCTTGTGAAGGACCTGGCTTGGCAAGAATCAGTGGTTTACTGGTGGGCAGCCTGATAATGTAGGCCAGGTGTTTTTTCTGTGGATTTTGCTACATATCAACCACTAAGGTGCCAGCACAGCCCTGTAATGTCGTTTCTGGACTCCAATCGTGGTCTGCCTCCATTTTGAGGTCTAACCCTTGCCCACCCCGCCACCCTCCACCTTTTACCCTTGGAAGAATTTAGCCAGCTCCAAAATTTCTTAGGAATAGAAGAGTATTGTTTAGAGAGTGACTCAGCATAGTTACGAGAATCTAATCTAGTAAGGAAGCGAACTCTATTACTGAGTTTCTTGTAAACAGCCAACAACTCTGGAGGTGGCGAGTGTCGAAGACGTTGAAATTTCTGAAGTCGTTGATTTACATATGTCGCTTCTTGTAAATGTATCACAAGAGAACCAATGTTTCATTTTACTCTTTTTCCATTGGACTTTTGGGAAAACAGAATCTACAGCTGAAAAAAAGAGATCTTTAAACAGCATCCAAGAGCTTTCAATGGTGCCAGCTAACTCCATAGTGTTCCATGGTACCTGAGACATAACATCCAACAAAAGAGAGAGGTTGGCTCTCTTATAATTATAAAGTAACCTCTTACATGAAGACTTTCCAGGTAAGACCACTGATGAAGTAAACTTAATAGCATCATGATCAGTACCAGGGAGATTGTCAATTACTTGAACATTTGTAATAAAATAAGGAGAATTAGAAAACAATAAATCCAAAATGTTGTCACCTCTAGTAGGAACGGTTACTAGTTGAGAAAGATAGTTATCATTGACCAAGTCATATAAGCTATTAACTGGAAGTGAATCACATAAACTATTAGCTGGAAGTGAAGAAACTGTAGGGAACCCAACTGACCGATCTATGTTAGGGACATTGAAGTCACCACATACCGGTATGGCTCATGTGGTTCTAGTCACTGCCAGTAATGGTGGCTTCCTGATCAAATCAGTACTAAAATAACTCACTGGTAGGCATTCTAGATGAATACAATTAGGGACCCGCCGATTATGCTGGCATAATTATGAGCATAATACGTGCCTGAAAGCATTGAGCATAATATCTCACTGGCATAATGCAGTACACCTAGAAAGTAGGATTTGCATGCCCTTTGCAGTGTTGCATGCTGATTAATTTCATTTGGGAGTGGGTAAGGAAGTGTATTCTAGTCCTCTCAAATTCGAAACTTTCAAATATGTCTCTCACTACCACATGATTTTTATTAATATTTTAACTAGTCTGCTTTCCCAAAGGTTCACATGCATGCAGAACTATAAATGCATTCAAGTTCACACAGTTTAACTCAGTTGAGTAGCCTGGCCCAAGAAAATTTTTGTTAACAACTGAACTAATCTGAAATGCCTGTTGATTCATTAGTTAATTGTGCTGCAACTATTAATGCAGCAGTGAGCAGGATTCCACAGGATTGTCTGAGAGGTGGCTAGCATTAGCTGCGTTTCAAGTACATAACAAACACAAACATGCATGCATCAATATTTTATACAGAAATTATAAGTACTTGTGTGCACATAGTTATATATATATATATTAATACCATACCTGTTTCACTGCCCATACAAAAGTCTCAATAGTAGCAGTGAAATTTATCCCGTATTTCACTGGTAGCAGTGAAAAAGTTGTAATTGCAATTTCATTGGCTAGAATTTATGTTAACAATTAGTGTTGACACATGTTTAGTACATAGTGACAAATTGCGTACATAGCAACGCTAATGCACGGCATGCGCATATGCAGCAAGTATGGTATTAACTGGGAATAGCATGGGTAGCAGTGGAATTTGGGATAAATACCACTCTTGTTGTATTGGAAATGGTAAATTTCACTCGGCTTCGCCTCGTGAAATTTATCCCCATTTCCAATACAACACTCGTGATATTTATCCCAAATTTCACTGCTACCCATGCTATTACTAGTACATATATATATATATATATATATATACATCTTAACCCATATGCAAAGTGTTTCAAGTTAAGTGGCTATATATACTTACATGAAGAGTGTGTGCTATGAACATCACTGTTTTAACAGTGTTAATGCTTAAATGGATGCTCTTCGTAAGGTTAAGACACATATCCTGTGCATGTCTTACTCCACAAAGTCTAAATCATTGAGAAGGGCAATATCACTGAGGTCTATAGCATCATAAATTTTTAATTACATAATACTATTAGAGTTTTACATATACAGATAATAGTAGTAAATTATTCATCTACAGATTAATAAGTAAGGGCTTCAAATTGCAGCCACTGAGCCAGATACTGTAGCTTCACTGATGCAGTGTGATGGAAACTTTCAGACATGCAATGATAACAAGTTATGAAGCTTCCAAATTTAAAAAGTGGGTCAAATTTTGTTGAGAAATTCACCTTTTCGCAAACCAGTCACAATTTACCTTGAGTACCAGTATAAAGTTTACCAAGCACGTTATGGAGAACACTGTCTAACACTTTTATATCTAAGTAGCTATCTTGCTTGTCAGAGTTATTGTAAACATGTACACGGTCCAAAAACACTCATATAAAGGTGCTGGAGGGCTGATCTGCTCTGGAGTATGCCAATGTACACTAAGAAAAGAAACTTAGAAATGAAGTTGATTATGATCTCATGACTTTCAAATTAATGATTATTGCATAAAGGTGATATGGGCCCATAATTGTTGACTAAAATTAATCATATTCACCATATACTTCATGTCAAGGATAATAACATGGACTGCCAATTTGATATTACATGCATGCACATTGCTCCAAGCACTTAGTTCATGAACAGTTAATGGAGAGGAATGCATATGGTAATAGAGCACAACTCTTTAATATTCTTGGCCCTATTCCATCAATTCTTACCGATGCTGCCTTTGTGGCATCTAGCTAGACTATAACAAGGATATTCTGGTAAACTGTAAATTCCATTTCTGCAAGAGGACTATAGCACATCACGAGTCCAAGGTAAGGTTGTCAACTTCAGTCAAGTTGAAACAGTAAAACTTCAAGTAAAAATGTTATGCAAGTTAGCATTCTGTAGCTACATCACTGCTCCCAAGCATACATACATTAATTTTTAAAAAAAAGTCTGACTATTATATTAGAGTATTTGACTGTTCTATTAGAGTACCTCGATCTATTATTGTATTATTAATTACAGGTTAAAGGTACAGCCTGTGAAACTTGATCACATACAGAAAAATTACAGTGAAGAATAATCAATTAACTACAAATTATAATCAAAAATTAATTACAAATATAGGAAGTGTAGTACATGTAATGGACCAAGATAGCCCAGCCCAGGAGTCCAGCAGAAGCATAAAAAATCATGACAGAAACAGCAAACTATACGGCTACCTGCAAAAAAAAGTATGTACAAAAACTAAACACAAGTGTTAGAAGTCATACCATACGCATATGGTACATACCATAAGCGTACGGTATGTACCATAGGTGCATGGTACGAAATACGCATATGGTATAGAACATCCATAAGACTATTAAGTAGGTGATACAAAACAAAGTGAACCAGTCAACTCAATCATTTGCAAATGTGTTGGCTTTCCATTGTGATACAAGATTTTCCCAAGAGTAGCACATTCTGTCCGAAAATACATTAAACAACATATACTGTCATATCATGTTAATATGCAACACTGCATAAAAGTATTCTAAGATTGTTTATAAAGTAAAAGCATACTGTTTTTGATATGTTGTGCAGTAATAGTTACAACAGTGGATAAGGTACATACAATGTGTATTAAAATAGTTTGATACAAAACAGTAAAATTAAAGAGCTAGAGGTTATAGAAAGATATACATAGTATGTGATGGCAGCAACACGCATGTATGCGTGCCAGGTTACTTGCAAAGTTACAAACAGATAAGATATACTATAGCTACATGTACGTGTTTACCAAAATACACATATACTTAAAATGTAACTAAAAAGTGTTAGTGCTCGTTTTTGCTTTGCTCCAACTAAAAAAGAAAAATAAATGATCAAGCATTTTTGAAAAGTAATTGGCATTACCTTCTTAAGAGTTCTGATCATTTTCTCTAAAACACTCTGGTATTGTTCCTGATCATCATCGTAAAGGCTAAACCAAAGATCATCTCCAAGAATAAATTTTAAATAAGGCGGTGGATCAATATCTTCACGTTTTACCACAAATATCTTCTTGTTCTCCTGATCTGCATATTTGACTTCTCTTTCACACCATTTTGATTTACAGGATTTCTTTGAAAGAATGATAATCATACCATCACTTTTGCTTATTTCTTTAGCTAATTTATCTGAAAGTGATTCAGCATGATCTATGTTGTGAGTATCTAAAAACACATTCCAATTTTGGTATTTTAAGTCATCACGTAATTTTTGGACAAAATCATTGGTGATATCCTCTCGTCCGTAACTGATAAACAGTTCTAACTTTGCTGGTTGATCTGTGAATAGATAAAGTAGTGTTAAAACTTGTATAATTACCGCATACATGTAACAGTTGTGAGGGATTTTGCTGACATACACCGGAATTGTGAGGGCCACAGGCTCGAAGGGTAAGGATGCAGCAACATCCCGACACAGTTGTGGTATAAGTGATATATATATATATACCACTTTAGAGTGGGTGTTCAAAGGTGCCACTCAGGGCTTAACTCGCATATTCACTGGGAAATATCTAGATATTACCAGGGCAATATCATGGGAACGCGGTTTGTTCATGACGTTGATGTCCAACCAGTTCAAAGATACGAAACACTTTGACTCATTTTATTGAGTGACACGGAGAGTTTCGTTGTGGGTTTTAGTTTACACATTAGGCAAGGTTCAGTGTAGTTGTTAAGTTTAGATGAATTGACAGTAACTAAACTACTATTCTAAGACGAATAAAATCTATAAAACGATCACTTGGGCAATGCATGGATGCATACTTATACCCTAAGTACTCAACTTAATGTATTAACTTACTTACTGCCACAATTGCGAAGGTTTAATGTAGTATATACACTTCAAAAATCAATCCCACAATCAAAAGTTCCTGGGGTGTGTTGAAACATAATGATGTAGAAATAACGTTCTAAGAGCTATTTGCCCATGCTATTGAAACCACAATCAATCATCAAATGCTAGTGTATAAAACAAATGGGGTGAGTGATATGTAGTTCTTTCACCTACCAGGTGAGTGTGCCTTGAGTGACTTATACCACTACTGTGTCGGGATTCTGCTGATGTGTACTCCCTTACCCCTCGGGACTGTGGCCAGGTGTATATATCAGCAAAATCCCTCACAGCTGTGGTATAACTATTACATGTAACACTTTCACACCTCAGATCAAAGGAGCCACCTGGGCTACATATGAAATGTAACTGGGTTAAAACTAGGCAGTGATTACATAGATGTTGAGGCCGAAATCGGTTGTGGGGATCGATTAATACTCATGTGATTAGGATGCACAACTTGAATTTTGCCATGAAAACCACTCAGACAAAGAGCGCTTTGTTATCCTTGCCATCCTACAAGTTGAAAAACGTTGGGCTAATAGTGCTATAGCTTATTCATTTCCACATGTTATGAAGCTACCACTCTGCACAGAGTAACCACTTTACAAGCAGGCTTACTTATCTAGGCCTTTAGTAAACTCCATACTTTTTCCATAAACGATTCAATAGCACTGAATAAAACATTAAGGCCACTCCAAATAAATTCTCTGTTTCCCATCCACCACCTGCATCTGGTTACTGTCAGCTCTAAATATTCTATTATTCCGTATTCTTCCATTATTTACCAGTTACTCTTGCATACTGACAGGCTCAGTAAAAGTCATCTTGAAACAGTGTCAACTCACATGTCAGCAGTACTATCAAGTTGGCACAAACTGCTATTTTTGCAACTTAAAAAGGAAGGAACAAGCTTAAGCATGCTTTTATGCAGCTTTTTATGGTTGTGCCAGACAAATAATGGCTTGAAAAGCTGCCAATCTTATAATGAAATAATGGAAATGGACCGCCCGCCTGCACGCAAATATGCTCAAGTCCAGGATGGGAAACAGAAAATTTATTTGGAGTCACTTAAACTTGCATAACCAAAATTCTCCATGATATCTCTAGGATATGTCTGTTCATCAAAATCAAACGTAATCAGAACACACTAGCTGCTGACCCATAATTGAAAATTTTAGGTATGCATAATACATCCAGTGGCTGCACCCATTTTGGCTTGGGTGATTGATCACCTTGTACAGGATATCAGCCTGATAAGTGTTACATATTAGCTGTAACATGGAACATTTGGGCTCTGCCTGATATGTACGTATGCCCTCTGTCCTTGGGACTGCGGCCCTCAAGCATACATATCAGGTAAAACCCTCATGCCTGTGTTATTGGTAAATCAACACCAAACTGCCAAATTTAAAATTATTTTCATACTTTGTGACACTGCAGTCCAAGCTTTTGATGGTAGTTATTATGTCAGTTTTGACAAGCCAAGTGTGGCTTTGTGGATACTTAAATACACCTTACTGATAGTATGGCTATGCAAATGGGTGTGGCACATGACAGCAAGTTCCTGCTGCAAGACTAGACTAGAACATATACTCATTCGGTGTCCACATAAGCTTGTAGACAGCAACAGATGCAGATTGATACAGGCTGTAATACACCCATTGAAAGCGTCAGATGATTTTACCCGATTCAACTCCAGGCACAGGGGTATCCAGCATACTGTGAATGGTCACGACTAAAAGCGCAAGGCAGACATTTCAGCACAAGATGGTACAGCATGCACACTTTGTCCTTCTGTCAGCTTACAGCACAAATATTTATACAGTAGCAATAGTTTGTACATAAATGAATTATATATTGGTTTTCTACGTTATTCACGTGGCTGTTTAGTGCCAGTGGCTTATTGTTCACTCTACCAATGAGCACTTGCTGTGAGAAGCCATATAAACACACAATTTTATTGTGTTTGCTGCTAGAAAGCTTATCGCAGTCTTTAAAAATGAAGAAATTATATAGTACCTTTGTAATAAAAAGAACAGTCAGAGGATAACCAAGAAAACTTGCTGTACCAGCCTTCGCACGAGCCATTAAAATGCGGAGTAATGCAGAAATATCCATTTAAGGATTCATGGGAGTATGTCCAGATCGCACAATAGAAAACCAAGCCACCACCACCACAGGCATAGAGTGAGCAATGGAATATATAGTATTATACACAAGTTGTTGTAGAGTGGGTAATGTACACTTTTGCATAGATCATCCATGACTTCTGTTTGTAATGTAAATATCAGATCGGTTTCTTTTGGTGGCATCAATATCAGATATCGGTACATGCCAAAAACCCATATCGGTACACCTCTAGTTCCAGGTTTGATACCTGATTATGCCAATTTGGTGTTGTTGTTTCCTTGAGCAAGAAGCTTTACTCAGATTACTCCAGTCTACCCAGGCCTGGTGTCAACTGGGGAAGCAGCCCACCCAGCTGTAACATCAATGGATACCAGTACCTGGTGTTTACTGGGGAAACAAATGCCCAACTGTCCTTGTCTCGCTTAGCGATGTTGGGGTTGTTTTGAAACCTCAGGTTTTGTGATCTCTCTCCATGACAACCTTGCCAGTCCTCCCACAGGTTACTAGCCCTGCCTCTAAGTATTTGCCTGCACAAGCCTCAAGTGCTTGAGTGATGTCCAAGTATGTCATTGCTGGTTTGCTGGATGGCAATAGCTGTGTTTCACATGGCTGCCGTAGGTTTTGCTTTTTAGGCTCTGTGTGTGCATGCACACGCATGTGTATGCGCATGTACATGCATGAGTGGAAGGAGGTACAAATGTGTAACAACATGCACAACATAGGTGTGATATAACATGGGCGGGTGCATGTGTACATAAATAAGATTCATCACCTATTATGCATTTTTAAAGGATCTCATCACCTTTTAAATCAGTAGAGTTCTTTAAAGTAGTCTCTCTGTCATCACCCACTGTACCTTGCTGTACGTCATCATGTTCTTGTTTGTTTATAGCAAATGACGATGATGATGAACCTTGTACCAATGCTACATGAGAGTTTATTTGTTTATTTATATACAGGAAAAGATAGTATCACCCAAACAATAAAACAAGTACACTGGAATTTTCAACTAGAGTAGGGACCACAGCACATCGATAAAAAGTACTGAAACAAGCCGGTGCATGATATTAAATCACAGTAAAACAATAAGTGTTATATCCCTAGATACCATAACAAAAAAGCACAGTAGGGATATAACACTTCTTATTGTTTTACTGTGATTTAATATCATGCACTACTCCAGCTTGTTCCAGTACTTTTTATCGATGTGCTGTAGTCTCTACTCTAGTTGATAATTCTTTTTGTGTGTAGTTGTTTGTTAACTTTTTTTATAATTATGACTGGCACATACTGCATCAAAAGAAAGAATTGGCACTGCGTGCCCCAGCTATATCAGTTATTGTCTAAAAGTTGAAGTATCCATTACGCTTCATTGTCAGCTATGTTAAAGCCGTTACACAACGTTACGAATAAAGAACTGTTCAAAAAGCACCCCTGCAATCCATGCATATCGCATCAAATGAAAGAAATGGTGCTGCACGCCCCGGTTACATCAATTATCATCTGAAAATATTCATTACGCTTCATTGTCAGCTATGTTCAATCTGCTACACAGCATCACAAATCAAGTACTGTTAGAAAAGCACCTCTGCAGTCAAAGTAGCCACTATGAAAAACACAAATGATTTCCATAATGAAGGAAAGCCATCACGTGCTTCCACCAAATCTACACTTTTCGCTATCAGCAAAGATGAATGAGACACAAAGGAGGACACTGGTAAGTCCATGAAGAATGAATTGTATATACTGCAGTATGCCAAAAGGCACCTCTCAAGCGTAAGTGACGTTGAACAGTGAAAAAATCAAGTCCTTAGCCTTAGCTTTTATCGAGTTATGTTTGTCTGAAGGGTTACTCAGTCAGTCAGTATCTAGAAAATTCCGTTAAATATATATATTTTTTCTAAATTCCGTAGCAACTTATTGAAAGCATTTCAGGTCGATCTATCACCTCCAGTACTCAATGCTAACACTTAATACTACAATGAATTTGTCAAATATTAATACATTCACAATCATGTTGTACAGTAAATGCCGTACTCACATGGGTCATGCTTCATTTTCTTTGCAGCCAATTCTCCCTGGTTATCTGACTTTCTTTTGTCTCTTTTATCAACATCTTCAGCTGTGCTCTCTGTTGGTGGACATGATGACAGTAAATACACTTGATACATCACAGAAGTAGCATAGTGGAACGCATAATATATCCAGTTCTTCTGAAATTGCTTTTATAAACACATGTGCACATGTAACTGTGTCTTTCTGTATCCATGTGAAAATTTTTGATGCTAAAAGCAGTCTGCATGTGAGATGTTTAAAGCCTCCAGGCATAACAGAAACTGCAAAGCCAATACTTAACTTCACAAATGCAAAAACTGGCCTATCTATGAATCCGTGTAAAGTATAACAGCTGCAGCCTGTAAACTCTTAAGCAATATTTGCAAGTCCAGTCTTCAGACATCACACACGCACGCACGCACGCACGTACACACGCACACACACAACAAGTCTTGTAACAAAAATAGGTCCAATATAGTCAACCAAAATTGGCATACTCTAAACCATTTTTGCTACTAAATTTAGTCTGGATTATATAATGCCAGAAAGTGAGCCAACTAGCAAAGAGGCAACATGGTTTGTATATCATAGAACAAAGAAAAAAAATAGAGCAGTTTTATGTATCGCATGAGCTAGATAGGACATTATATATGCTAATACTTCTGAGAATGTGAAGCAAAGGAATTCAGTCATAGCTGATGGAAATGGAGAGCATTCACAACAAAATATAAATTGAAAATATAAGATAGAGATACTCCAATAAAGCAATCATATTTTCTCATCTTCAAAACTGCATAACAACACAATGTAAAATGCTATCCAAGGTACTCTCTAGACATTGCCTTTATCAAAACCCCATATGATTAATTACTGGAGTGTACATTGAAACTTTCATGGTCTTGTATGTAGTGCTGGGCAATATCACAATCTTTTCGTATATCGGGATATTTACATCTGATGTATCATCTTCAAATTGCAATATGGTCATATCATATTTCAGTAATTTTCTGTATTTAGTGTAATTCTACATATTTATGCAATTCTTTGATGGTAGTGCTAGTGAAATTATATCCAAAAAGCACTGGTTATTTATTTCTTAGAAAACATTTTTGCTATACCACCTAAGTATGAATATCGTGATATTTAGTATTATCATGATGTTTCAGGTGGTGATATATTGTTGGTAGGAATTGTGATATCACCCAACTCTACTTGTATGCACTGTGGTCTTTTGACTTTGTTGGATCCCTTATGCCTGGCCATGAAATGCTGTATGGCAAAATAGTGTATGTGAACATTGTTACCCATACTTTATAGGCAGAGCAAAACTACCGATTACAGGGACTTTCCTACAGAGCGGTAGAGTGGTGCTCTACTTTACTCAAAATTCTTTTGATGTGGTAAAAGGAATGTATATAATTAGCAAATTGATTTTGATGTTGTTAGCAGATTAACAGTTTTACCGTTCTACTTTATTTTGCTGGGGAAAGCAACTAGCTATACATGTATGTATATGCTTAAGAAGCTATCTACACAATTATGATAACTGTGTATTCATATACTGAGTCACCTTCAATTTCATCATACGACTGTGCAGTTGAACATACTGCAGTAGCTAGTGTCACTAACATCATGACAGACAAGTAAAGCATGTAGCTATACCTACAGGTGTATGAAGACACCTGGATAAATGCAAAGTCAATGATTAAGTAGAGGTTGAATGCAGACAAGATCTCAGATCCCAGGTGTTATGGCTCCTCTAGCGCATGCCTAGACTGTGTGTTGCAGGGGATCAAGTCACCACTGGGTCGGGGATTTTTTTTTTCTGCATTCTTCAACATTTAGCATGTTTCTGACTCCCTGTATTCACAGGCTTTTGCCTTCTCACAGGTCCCTAGTGGGATAGCATTTGATTTAAAAAATATTTTTGTCATCCAAAATCATCCAGCTGAAACTACTTTTAGATGTGGTCAAGCAAAAGTGATTATTGTTGCCAGTAACGGTTTAGCCGGATCATGTTTCCTGCTGTGACAGGCAATGTACTGATCTAAAATATTATCACATTGTTATTCACATTGCATGGAGAGTATTACTTTCTATGCATACATCAACAGGATATAATGTTTCAGTTCGCACCTACATGTTAAAGTGACTTCAGTTTCTTTCCTGCATGACTAGAAGAAAGACACCTTTTAACTTCCAAATAATGTGAACCATCTCCAGGAAGTTTGCTTGGACTGATTGGTAGAATCTAGTAAAACCAAACCATGCACCAGTTCTTTCCTTGGACATTTTTAATGAAGATCTTATTGTAATCTGACACCGAAACTTTGTATTCATAAAACATTTGTCCTAATAATATTTGCACAACTTGCAGCAACAAAACATGTCAAGCCACCAAATAATAACAATGATCCAAACAAGGTAATTTTTTTTCTTCTTTATAGTTTGTCTTCATTAGCAATACCATTATCACTTAAAAGTTAAACAGTGTGCATTGCATTTACAGTTTCATTGCATGCAGCCAAAATTATTGCTACCGAATTCATTCTCAAGTGGGTTAAATATTCAACTACAACACTTATTACTAACTATTAACATCGTATAACCTGCTAATCCTGTTTTCATTAATGGTGTGGCTGTTACAGGGATAAGCACAGTGAGGAAATTACAACCAGGAAGATACAGAGCACTTATGCAGTGATGCTATAGGCCTTTACGGTTTTGATTCCACTATGCGGTGGTAAGATAGTTAAGTTTTCAAGACATGAAAAACCTTCAGTGTTGTTGACAACCCATTAAAAAGTTTTTGCTTTTTTATTGATGGCATTTCATTCATGTGCATAGTGTGTGATGTGTATATAGTGTGTGTGGCGTCTTACTGTGTAATGGGAATGATTCACAAAAAGCTGTACCCTCAAATATGTATTTTTGTATACAGTTGAACGTATGAACCAATCAATATTAAGCCCCATCAGGATTACTAGGGATTAGTTGGGGATTTCCTTCCATTTGATCATCAAAACCCGTATATTTTAGCCATGTTACATGGGGATTTTACCACAAGTTGTGTCCTCCATGGGTGGAAAATTTGAATTTTAAAGTCAAATCCCCACAATTTCCCCCACGTGCACTGTGCCCGGAGGGGGTAGGCGGGGCAAAATATTAATTGGTGCATAATAATCGATCAATACCTGGAGGAAGCCTAGGTAAGTCATTCTTTATGTCTTTTGCAAGTTTTCTCACCACAGGGCTGTTGTCACTCTCAGCATATTCAGTCATTGCCTCTACAAACTTTAAAAAGTCGGTAAACTCGCCAACCATCAGTCCACCCCTCATCGATTCCAGCAACAAAACCGTCTTTTCCATGTTTGTTTTAGCCGCCCTAAAGTTTTGATTCAGCTGCGTACCACTCATCAATCCTTTTCCTACAAAAGTTGGATACATTGCAACGGCTGGTAGAGCTATCGTCAAGTTCTTGTAATGCTTTTCGAACGCAGCAAGAATAGGATTGTCAGCCATTTCAGCTAACAAGCACTAATTGGGTATTTATAGGCGCTAATTGTAATTTACGCGCACGCAGTGTTGTCAGATGATTTGCTCCAAATGTTTATGTGAGAAAATAAATTTGTTCATAAAAAGTCAGAAAGTTCATAAATCCATAGTCACTTTCCAAAAACTAGCCAACACATTATAAATAGGTGGATCTCTGGGTTAGTAGGGCACTGAAGAGCAAATAAAAAAGAAAAAGGTCGCCACCTAAAATTGCCAAAAGTTCATAGATTATTTCAGGTTCACAGACAAGCTAAAAGTTCATAAAAAATTCATAGATTATTTCAGGTTCACAAACAAAACAAAAAGTTCATAGCTAAATCTATGAACCAGGCTTTATGGCACAACATGGCAACACTGTTTACGTGGGAGCGCATCCAGCCACCTACGCACTCCATCACGCAATCTTGTGCATAGACGGTGGGACTAAACATAGTAGACCGAGGAGTGTTGCAGAACAGCAGAAACTCAGTAAAGGTGTTAGCGATTGTGTGTGTCACTCAGACTCCCTAAAATTAATGTGCTCTCTGACTCTGTCAAGCTCCCCAAACCGCAACAAACCACGTCCTGCTGCACTTGATCATGCAGGGCATAGATACTGGACTTACATCTAGTATCTATGATCAGGGCAAGTATACCTGGAGACATGATTGAGTCTTGCAGGTTTTTGTTCATGGACTTCAACAACACTTACCTGAATGTTTTGAATTTTACGCTGACCAGTCACCTTCCAGGTTATCTAGCTGTCTACTTCCTAGCAGTAGTCTATGGTAACTAACTTAGTTAGTCAACCACCCTTAGTAGACTTAACCCGGTCTTGATAAATTTCTTCTAAGATTCAATCTATTTGTTTGAACCAATAATTCCCACTACTAATACCCAGCCAGAAGCATCTATTGAAAATCGGTATGGCCCTTTAATACATGATCTCCCAGCATAAATTAACTGCTGATCTTATTTCTATTGAGATTTGATGTTTAGCTAGGTCACTTTATGTCAGACACACTAGCACTTGCTCAAGTGGCTAGCACTTCTGGTGTTGCAAAGAAGCTAAGACTATAGTATAAGATCAGTATTGCCGTGTCCTACTCATATAGAATTTTTAACTCTAGAGCCTTCCTGGACTGGATCTCCTGATCTGAACTTTTTTCTCTTTCAATACACTGTATACGTTAATAATGTAGTGTCAGCCTTGCCATGGCTCCTGTACTGACCACTCTGTGGCTGTCAGCCTGTGGTATACCCCTGAAACTAAGCCCCTGTATTATGTCTTTCTCCTCCATCAGGGACATTACATAGCTAGCTCAGTGTACCTCTGACTATCCAGCAAGGGGGTGGCATTTCTATATCCTGTTCTCCAATAGTGGTAAACACCTCATACAGGGTTTGCTTTCTGTGTTCACCCTCCAGTGCCTAACTGGTAAAGTTGATAGTTATAAACCCAATTATCATTCCAAGTGGTGTATAAAGATTCTGTGAAAAAATTAATAAGCCTTGACACTCTTGGCTTTTGCTGAAAAATGCACTTGATTGAATTCTACTATAGTTATGTAAAATTATATTCACTTTAATTTTGTTATCCTTAAAGTATCAATCATGGTATGCACTTTCAGTTATGTGCTTGTCTTTTGACCATTGCAAATTTCCAGCTTGACGTTCACTTTGACCAAGGAAGTGCCACCCCTTTGACTGATAGGGAAGGAGTTGAGGGTAATCTGACATAGACCAGACTGATCATGACTTTTAATTTTTATCGTTACCTGAGTTAAGGATGTGAAGGCAATGCCTTTGTGTCCTGCATGAAATGCATCTGTGTGTGTAGCGTTTAGGATTTCTCCTTCAGGAGGAGAGGGTGGGGAATCAGCTGCAGAATTTGGGGGGTGACCAGGTGAATAATTATAGTTGGCCATCTGTGTCATGAGTATTGATAGGTGAAGCCAGATCCTATGGTTGGTATAGAGCTTTAATACTTTTAATTTTAACTTGGGGCCATGTTCTAACAGTGACAGAGACAACAATGATGAAATTGCTGCAAAGGTCAAAATTGTGATGGTCCTATATATTAGGGGCACAGTTAAGTTGACATGGAAAGTTCATGGTTTCCTCACAAAAGACACAACTCTGTTCTACTATAATGCATGATTATGTGTATTGGCCACCCCCCTAAGGTTATAATAATGTAGTGTCTCCTAGCGACCAAATGCTAGTGGTAGTTATGATTAGCAGTACAAACCATAAACCAAACAGATACACTGTATTCCTTAGGCTCCGTCCCTTTTCTTTTGATAGTTATGTCTTAATTGGCAAACATTATGGTCAGACACATAACAGAGGCTATTTAGATGCCAAATATCTGGTGACTGACTGTTCCACTTGCTATATTACTATAGATGTGAAAAAGGAATTTACTAACAAAAGTAACAACAAATACTTTACCAAATACAAACTTACAAAAGCATAAAAATACATCATCGATATCAAAAATAAGATAAAAACCTAAGAAAATCCGGGCTTTGTAGCATCCTGAAAGAAAATATTATAACATTAGATATAGCATCTTTAATAGTACCTTTCTAATACACTCAATTAACTGCTTTAAAGGCTCATCATATTTATCGTCTTCACAAAAACTACCATAAAGAAGACGTGTTGTATTAATATGTAAATGAACAGAAGATGGTTTAGCATTATCATCAATCTTTTCACGAAACAATGGATATAGCTTCTTTCCCTTAGAATTTGCATAATCAACTTCTTTGGGGCACCATTTTGATTCGGTGTAGTTCTTTGTTACTATGACAATCATTCCATCACAATCATTTATAGCTGTCACAATTTTTGTCGGAAGTTCATCTCCGATTCCTATATTTTCAGTGTCAATAAACACTTCCCATCCTTGAAGTTTCAAGTCATCATGTAGTCTTCCAGCAAAATTATTGGTGTTATCCTTATGTGTATAGCTGATAAATAAGCTGATCTTCTCTGTAACCAAAATATTGTTCTATGCCATAAAATATTGTAGAAAGGAAATTGGTACCATGTATTCTATTAATTGTAACATACATGTCATATTAATATACTTAAAGAATAGACTGAACCAAGTTGTAGGTCAAATCTCTCGTAATTGGATAATCGGTGACTAACTCCAGTGGCAGATCTAGGATTTAAAAAGGGGGTTTCCACAAATTGATGTAGGTGAATAATTGGCATCTGAGGATATTTCTCTCAGATAGGATTTTAGAGTACCTTTGTTTAACAATCACAGCAAATCTAATGCTTTAAAAACTATAGCTGACTGTAGGACAAAAGTTGCGACTAAGCTGTAGCTTTGATTGCTTTATTAGAGTAGATACTTGACTGTTCTATTAGAGTATCTTGATGCATTAGGAGGTGAAAAGTAAAGTGTTTACAACAACAGTACATTAGACTGCCAATGAGCTAGAATTTAAAAGGAAATTCCTATTGAAACCACAGAAACCCATCTAAATCCACCTGATAATAAATTGCACCAACAAATACACTAGAGGCCCTTTCTACTCTATATGCTGCACTCTTTAAATGATTGATAGTTAAACAAGTGAATTTAATGAAGCAAAATTACAATACCTAAAAATATTGAAATTATAATGTGACAGGGGTTCACAGTGCCACTGAATGTTTGGGTAGCTGGCCATTGTAGCAAGAGTCATTAAAGACCAGGTGAATGTGAACTGACTATATAGTACAAGATACTAGTCAAAAGACATACAGTGTATGATCTCAGTAAAACTTTCTTTGCTACACAATAAGTTGTGTAATGCATGCATGTGGAAGATGGATTAAGAATCTGTAAGTGTACTGGAACTGATCACTTACTAACAAGTAACTTGGTAATAAATTTACTCACTTGTTGTATCAGTAGAGTTCTCCGAAGCATTCTCTTGATCCCTTTCCACTGTACTCTGTTGTCTATCATCATGATCCTGGCTTTGTGATGATGATGAGGCTTGCACAGGTGCTGTAATGATTAAATTACAAGGGTACACCAGTTCTGCATTACATAATACATACATATATACAATGCAAAATACAGCCAAACTGTACAAAGAGTGTGGCAGTTATGAAATTAAACGTGGCAGCCAAGTTTTTAAAAGACTGTTCGCACTACTGTATATATTTAAAATGATTGGCATTAACATCATTGTAGTTGGCTGTCACGTTTGATTTTACAACTTTCTCCCTGCATTTGAAGGCCACACCCTCTTAACTGTTTTGCATGGATTTCACTACTTTTTGTATTACACACTGTATATCTCAAAGATGTTTTTGCTCCTGTCTACAGATACTGCAATGATTATAGAAGAAGTTGCAAATGTATCGTATATTTTTGCAATGCTCTAATAGAGTGCACATTTTTTGAGGACTACTAATACAACACTATGAATGCTCTACATTTCCATCGGTAGATCTACAAATTTATCGATTGAAACTATGGAAATGAGTGTTAGACGCATGAGTTAACTGGCCAATCTCAGGCCAGGAATGTGATGGAAATCAAGGATGACAACAGGTTAACGGACATTGCATGTATGGCTAAACACATGTATATGCAGTACAGTAGGCATGTAGCAGAAGCATGAATTAGTTTTTGAACTTTCTTTGTAAGTAGTAACACAGTTCAAAATGTGAAGAGAACCACCAACAAAGATGCTGTGGATGGATGAACTGAAGTCTATGGTTGAGAGAAGGCCACAGACTGGGCAAGCAAGAATTCACCATCAATACCAACCGTTACAAGATATAGGAAGAAGCCCTCACTCCACAGGATTCTGTGTATAAATGATATTTTTCTGGTTCCTGTATAAACACACATAGCTGTAGTGTGGCATACTTACGTATGTATAACCATCTCAGCAAAAACCCACCTAACTTTCAATTTCTCAGCATTGTAGTTTCAGTTTATTGTGGTGAGTAACGTTTTGATATTATAGTGCTAGACAGTAGGAAGAGCAAAGAAATCAACTTGTATAGCAACTATACAGGAAATAACTACAGGCCATAACTTTTGTTGGCACTAGTCTACAGCATTGAAATTGTTCACCATAGATTGACAAATCAACCAAGGTATATTTAGACCTGTATATAATCATATGAAACGAGAAAATGATGACAATCTTGTTTACATCTACCATTGTAAACAAATGCACATGACACACATACTGTAGGGGCAACAAGAAATGAAACAGAAGATTTTTGAACTCTCCATGAGCAGGTGAACATGATGGTGTATAGGTTTACTTAATATGATTCTAGCTTCTCTGAGTAATGGCTTGAGTCTTTGTACGTAGTTTGCACAATTTGGTGCACTGTTAACTTCACGAATTTTGTTTTTCTCAAAATGCTAGCTGAATGCTCCAAATAAAACAACCAGAAAGCACACAGAGTGACGCTGGAAATTCTGGCAGCACTCCTTACAATTCTGTATCATAGTACTGATTTATTGTGATATCCCTGGCCACCAAACTGATTCTGAGGCAAGTAGTCGGCCTTTTACAATTCCTTGGTGACCATGGTGAATGCGACGCAGAATGTCATCCTGAAGCCCTATGGGGATCACAAGTCTATTACCTCGTAACAGTAATTGATTATGAAGAGACAGTTCACTACGTATACACCAATAATGTTTGAGCATACCCTTGACTGTGTGCTTGGCTGGCCACCCTTCTTGACAAAAGTGCATTACCTGGGACAAAACAGGGTCCTCACTCTGAGATAGACGTATACCTTCTAGTCGATCAGAACTTGCTGGAAGAGATTCCATTACTGTAGAAACAAACAGTTCTACTGCCTTTTGCAAATCAGTGGACTCTGAGAATTCTATTCTTAGGGGAGCTCTAGAAAGGGTGTCAGCAGTGAGTAAAGCTTTCCCTGCAACATGAATTATCTGGTAATCATATCGCATTAAGCGTAAACGAAATCATAAAACCCATGGTGGTAAGGCATCTAGATTTTTTTGTCCAAATAGTGAAATCAATGGCTTATGGTCTGTCTCAAGGACAAATGACCTACCCAACAGGTACATAGAAAATCTCTCACAGGCCCATGTGAGTGCCAGTGCTTCCTTTTCAATTTGCGCATAGCGCATTTCTGTCTCAGTCATGGTGCGTGAAGCAAAGGAGACGGCCCGCCACTCTGAATTACTTTCTGATCTTTGTAGGATAACTGCCCCTAAACCGAAAGAAGATGCATCTGCAGACACCTTAGTATCTGCACTTGGGTCGTACAGTGCAAGAAGTGGGGTGTTTGTCAATACCTCTTTAACCTTGGCAAAAGCTTCTTTCTGACTTGGTCCCCACAAGTATGTGCGTTTAGAGCTGAGTAGCTCAGTTAAAGGCTTCATAAGGTCAGCACTGCAGGGAATGAACTTGGATAATTGGTTGGTCAAACCAACAAAACGCCGCATCTCTGACACATTCTTGGGTGGGCTCATCTGAAGAATTGCATTTGTCTTAGCTATGACACCCTTGTGGTTTATAATGTGTCCCAAGAATTTTACTTCTGGTTTGGAAAACTCACATTTGCTTGGGTTTAAAGTTACTCCTGCAGAAACCAAACACTTCAACACAGTTTCTAAGCGTGCATCATGCTCACCTTGATCCTTGCCAAATATCAGGACATCATCCATCATACAAACCACTCCTGGCAATCTCTGTAGCAATGAGCTCATGCAACGTTGAAACAATTCCGGGGCACTGGTAATGCCAAAGGGTAACACATTGAAACAATAACGCCCAAAGGGGGTTATGAATGTAGTCAACAGACGTGACTTTGTGGCAAGTGGTATTTGCCAGAACCCACTGTTGGCATCCAATTTTGAAAACACTTGAGCTCCAGTGAGTTGGGCAAGGGTTTCTTCTACCCTAGGCAAGGGGTGAAATTCTCTCTGGACACTCTCATTTAGGTGTTTGAGGTCCACACATATTCGCACTTGTCCTGAAGATTTTGGGACCACCACCATGCCAGCACACCAAGGAGAGGGGTCACAAACAGGGGAGATGACACCCAGTAATTCCATTCGATTAAGTTCAGCTTGCACTTTATTGCGTAAAGGTAGTGGCACATTCCTGGCTGTGTGGAGCGCAAATGGTCTGGCATCTTTTGCAAGTGACACTTCATACTCCTCTCCAAATGTGCCAAGACCATGGAAAAGCTGAGGATATTGTCTCTGGATTTCCTTAGCTGTGAGTTGCAATGAATCTAATCTTGATACCAGGTTCAACGATGTGATAGCAGGCAGCCCCAATAAATTGCGCTTTAGATCTTTTACCACAAATACATTCTGCTTACAGGAAACATGCTTGGAAGTGAGACTTGCTGTAAATTGTCCCAATACTGTCAGAGGTGACATAGCTGGACCATACAATCTCCTAGTGGTCTTCTCTATTTTGACATTTAGTAAAGGTGGCTTCACTAATTGCTGAGACTTCCGCCCCTGTGTCAATTTTAAAAGTAACTGGCAAATCATTTACCCTGAGCTCTGTCAGCCACTGTGTCTGTTGTCAAGTAGTTACAGCACCAAGGAAATTGTCATCTTCCTTTTCCTCAACATCTCCTAACGGCCGGGTTGGGTCATCGTATAGTTCCACTGTGTCAGCTGCTCTCTTTGACATGCACATACTACCGTAATGTCCTCGTCTGTGGCATTTATAACAAGCTACATCTCGAGCAGGACATTTATCTCTTGAGTGCTTACCCTTTCCACAACGTGTACAGTTTTTAAATGATTCAGTACGTGACGACATGCTCTCTGGTTTCTTAGTAGAATTCCTACGCTTGTACCTAATGTCCTCTAGGTCATTTGTAGGTGGCACTTCTGGTTTCTCCCTTAAAATTTCTTGCTGTTGGCTAACAGCTGCCTTTTGACGTATTCTAGTTTTTGCCTGCTCTAAGGTTAAATTGGGGTCCATTTGTAATTGCTGAGAAAGACGTTGATCCCGGATACCAACCACTAGTCTACCACGAATCATCTCTGACTTCATATTCCGGTAGTTGCACGTTTCAGCAAGGTGATATAATGTGGTGATATATTGTTCAGCACTTTCACCTTCCAGCTGTGCTCTCTTGTTGAACTTTGCTCGTTCAAAAATAACATTTTGTCGGACCTTAAAAAACTGGTCAAATTTCGCCAATACATCGTCAAACCTTTCATACTCCTCTTCCGTTATGTTTGTAGAAGTCAGAACATCATCTGCTTCTTCGCCTAAGCAGTAAAGTAACATACTGACTTGGCGTGACTCACTGCCAGTTGAAAGGCCAGACACTTCGTGAAACTGTTGGAAGCGTTTCTTCCATCTTGGCCAATCGTCCGGATCTTTAAAGTTGAACGGTTTGGGAGGGTCGATATTCATAGTAGCCATCAGTCTTTTACTGGTAGGGTGCTGTTGATCCCACTTCTGACACCATGTACAATTCGGGATCAATCACATATAAACGTGTCATTACAACATCAACAATCACGTGATTCTATATCGTGCCTAATACACTTATGTGCGTGTGCATGTGCAAGGCTAATAGTCTGTTCACACTACAGTTACAATGCCACTATTGTGTTGTATCTGTCACTACTGTGACATATTGAGTTGATTTGGGGATTGTGCCTTCACCACCTAATAGCCTCACCAGGGGGCTGTCACGTTGGAATAAATAATAATAATAATTGTCTTGATGGTAAACCAACACGCACACACTGTACTGGTCATGCACTGCCTTATTGGTAGGTTGTCCCGTCGGTAATTGTACTTGGTTGTGTTTGCCCCGGGCCTAGTAATAAGAATAATAATAATATGAACAAACGGGCATATTTCAGTTTTGTCTGAAATAAGTGGACCTATACTTATTGCAAAGAACCACCAGAGGGTTGTTTTGAGTTGAAGGATGCTTTTCAAGGTGGTTTTTAGGTGTGCGTTCTATTAGGATTTTTGCAAAAAACATGGGCGATCCCTATTATGAACCCACTATCGTGGTTCATGATTATTCTATTCTTATCACCTACAAAGTCAGTTAAGTCTTCTGGACTACTGGCTTGATCATCATCTGCTGTTTCCTGTAGTGTGTCATCACCATGATCCTGGCTGGATGAAGATGATGACGGACTCTGTGTAGATGCTGTAAGAGATGACAAGAGTCAATATATATATAAGCATGCCCCACACTTGTGTAAAATTTGGCATGTTACAGCTGACAGCAGTCATATCTATAACACAGAATATCACAACAATAATAATATTGACCCTGAAGAGTTGTGAGTCGCAAAAAGTGTAGTAGCAAATAAACAAACCTTTCAGATAAATGAAGCCATTAAATTACTTATTATTTTTCATTGAACTACTCTAATAAAAGGCACTTTTATTTTTGAAGAATACAAAATATATTATTCTAATTTTATTTATTTTATTTGTTTATTAATGCTTTACATCACAAGTGCTGAAGGTCTGTAGGACACCTGGTCCTATATAGCCTGTTTAAAGACTTTAGCTATACATAAGGTGTGTTTGAAAAGTTGCAGAAAGGAGAAAAAATCCATGACTGAACTTAGTTGAATGATCACATTTAGCTATGTACATAATGACCTGTTAAGTAATTCAAAACTAGGTTCAAAATACTTTAATGTATTGTGCCCCGTCATATAATTTTACAGTGCACGTGATCCTTGCAATAAATGATTGACTGCATAATGACACAAGGTGAACCTTCTGCACTGGCAATGAGCATGGTGAACCCCTTTAAAACTTATGAAGAAGCACATAAAAATGAGTATTTTGAATGATTGGAACTGGTTTTTTAAGTGGAGAACAACAGCAAAATAGCCTACCTCCTCAGTTGTATCAGTTCAAAGACATATTCAGTGCTGAAAATTTTGACAGCGCTAAGGTTATATACCAACTGCATGTGAGTTGAGACAATTAAAGACTTTGCTGGTGCAGCATTACAAACCTAAAGCATTGATAATCACCAAGTTTTGTCTTTCACAAGAGAGACCAACACACTGAGCCTGTAATGAATGGAGTATGAAAGTTGGCATATTCCTCAGCAAGTTTCTGGAGCGGGCCTTGTGAGACCGCTTCATGTGTGGCCTGACCAATCCCTAGATGCAATAACACCTGTTGTCTAAAAAGGACTTGACATTGGAAAAGGCAATAGCCTTAGCAACCACCATGAAAATTGCAGTTTTAGAGCCACAGGAAAAGCCCAAACATTGCCTAGCCTGACAGAAGATGAAGACGTACAGTATGCAAGCTAATGGAAGCAAGGTTTTACAATGTGTGATTGCTGTGGTCAGCAGAGACACTCTACACACTGGTGCTGTTTTTGTAATTACCAATGTCATAAGTGTTGCAGATTGGGGTGTCTACAAAGGGTGTGTTAAGTAAGATGGAGACACAAAGCCAGAAACCAGACAAAACCCAAGGAAAATACACAACAGGTATGAACCACATAACTGACCAAGCAGCTCAAGAATTTGATGGTCAAGGCATTTGGGTCGTAACAGGTAGACAAAAAGAGGATTACCAACTGGAAGTTTGTGTTAATGTTAAATCTGTCAGAATAGAACTAGACACAGGAGCTGCCATCTCAGTGATTTCTGAACAGTAGTGGAGCAGCTCATTCCCTGATACAGGAGCCTTGCCACCATACACAGGATACCCTTGAGAAGTTTATCTGGAGACCAACTGGAAGACTGGAAGTAGTTGGATAAGCAGTGGTTCAAGTAACATATGAAAAGTAATGCAATTACTTATAGTACTAACAAATCCATAGTGTACAAAGAGGTTGCTTGTAGATGGTATAACCTGGTTTCTATACCACCATGTACAAATATATTGCACATACCGTATTTGCTTGATTAAAATGCCATGGCGTTTATTATCTTAGTTCCAAATTGATGTGGAGACTATTCAAACTCGACCACCACATGATACTCATGAGTGATGTTTAAGCCATTGTCTTCACAATCAATTGTGGGACCACTCAAGTGTGGAAACTATTAAAGGTGCGGTGTTTAATCAAGTAAATACAGTACTACTTACATGTGACATGCTTCACTTTCTTAGCGGCTGATCCTCCCTGGCTATCTAACCTTCTTTTCTGTCCCTTATCAGCATTTTTAGCCGTTGATTTCTTTGGTGGATGTGGTGAAGCTGTACACAACACAGATTTAAATTATTACATCAGGTGAGAGATATATATACTCATGCTTAATAGCAGTAGTAACTTGGAATTTGACTACAGCGAAACCTGTGTATTAAATACACCTAAGGACAAACCAAAAGTGTCCTGATTATCAAGGTGTCCTGTAGCTTTTTTTGATGGGCACCTTTACTTTTAAATAAGTTTATAACCCTGAGCACTGCAGTTGAATGCTGCTGCCCCTTTTTCACCGTTAGATTATTTTCACTACAGCAGTTAGAATTTCTGGAAGGTCAAGTAACTTCCAGCTTTCACTGTAACAGGTCAGATTACGTGCTAAGGAATACTTTAGGACCATAACCAGACTATTGATATGCTATTTTAAAGTGTCCTGATTAACAGGTTCCACTGTATGCCAGTCACCTACCGGTCAAACATTGTCAAGTTTCTTTTCAAGTGGGTGGATAGCCACCATCCAAAATTTTAAGAGGGAAATTTGCTTCTTCAGAACCATTTTCATTGAGCTGCAAATTTTCAGGGGGGGAGGGGGACTTTTACAGACAGTAGCCAATCTGCAGAAATTTCTCCATCGGAAAAAAACTGTTATACGGCATATTCTTGATAAGAAGAAAGGCTACTAATAAGTGTATATTTCTGCTGACAAATATTGTACAAGTCAATACAAAATTGGCAAAGAACAATTTTACATCTGTGTAATTTGCCTGTACAGTCCTAACCAATATGCAGCCATTGTCAACCTCAAAAGTCAGTGGTCAAGGTCGCAGAACAGTACCAAGTCAACAACCAAGGCCAAACCTTCAAACTCACAGTCCAGAACTATAAGTATAATGCTGTGAATGCCACTGGCAAAAAATCAGTATAACCAATAGAAGTGCAGATGAATATTAGAAAAATCCATAACAGCTGAGCAAAGATGCATGTGATAATAAAAGCTCCAGCCAATAAATGGCTGGTTATAATATTGTCAACAATGCCATTGTGTTACTGTGGCCATTCTGGCTGATAGCTATTACATTATTTGTATACTAGAAATTTCTGAAGATTACATTATTTCTCACAACTTGTGCATGATCAGCTGCTTTAAATTAGACAAGTACATAGAAAAATTAATAGTTTTAAGGTGTTCGATTAGGGACCATAGAACAAAGTTGGAAAACAAGGGAGGTTGCCTACACCTGCAGATATACTAGTGACTTCAATCTATACCCATGAATTTGGGACTAAATATTTACTACTATATCTGCAGGTGCAGACAACCTCCCTTGTTTTCCTACTTTTTTCTATGATCCTTAATCGACAATAAAATTCCTAATTTTTCCCTATAGTTGTTTGTTTACTTGTTCTGTAACAACTGATGAACCAGCACATACCACATCAAAAGAAAGAATAGCGCCAGAGTTAATGTTTTGTCTGAATGCATGCCCTAACTATCAATTACTCACTCATGAAAGTAAAGTGGCCATTTTACTTAGCTTTTCAGCTATGTTGAGCTCATTATGTATACACAGTGCTATAAATGGGGAAATATACCTCTGCAATCAATCCAGTCATCACAAAATAGTATGGATAATTTATGCACCCCAACTATCAATTACTGACTCAAAAGTGAATGGCCATTACACTTCATTTTCACCCTGTTACAGTGTCACAAATGAAAAACAGTATTAGTAGTGCCTCTGCAATCATGTCCAGTTGCCAGGGACAACACAAACGATTCCCATTTAAGGAAGCCATGCATTGTGCTATCGTGAATTGACACCTTAGGCTGTGGGCAAAAAGAAATGATGTGTGCATTTTACATACTGTGGTATGGATGAAATGACATCGAGCAGTAAAAAAATCAAGCCCATAGCTATAGCTGTTAGCGGGCTACACTTGTCTGAAAGCATCAAGCAGGTAGGCATGCAGGCAGTAGAAAATATCACTGAATAATTTTATTTTTATTTTGTACCTACCTATTGAAAGCAGTTAGGGTTGTACTGAAAGCATTTTGGGGCTTGGTTATATAACCAATACTACCAAGGCACCAGGATGGTATTGTTAAGCTGTTTTTGGGTGATAGTATTGGCCTGAAAAACCCAAACCTCCATGATATTATTATCTAATCAAAAACAGCCAAGCTGTAAAAAAAGGTGCGCCCCCCAAAAAAGCCATGGTGAAAAAAGATGTGAAATCCAAGGTGGCGGCCAAGAAATGGCTGTGATGGTAGGTTAATGGTAAAAATTTTAATAACGACAATTCAGGTGAATTTGGTGCCAAGACCAAGTGGCACAAAATTCACCTGAATTGTCGTTATTAAAATGTTTACCATTAACCTACCACCACAGCCATTTCTTGGCCGCCACCTTGGATTTCACATCTTTTTTCACCATGGCCTTTTTGGGGGCCGCACCTTTTTTTTACAGCTTGGCTGTTTTTGATTAGATATCACTTCTTTTTGTATTTGTATACTGCAAAGCCAGCCTATGGCTGGCTTTGGGGCTTTTTAACCCATGTGTTTTTTATTTACCACAGGAAGAAGAAAAGAACATACAGAAGATTATTAATACTTCAATTATTTTTGATTGTATTAGTAATTATACAATTATATACATATATTTATTACATGCCCATTATTCCCCACAGGATATTTTTTAGCAGCTGATCTCTCTACTGGGTGACTTAAAATATAGCTGAACTATATACAGGATGGTTTCTTTGTAGCTGAACTCTCTACAAGATGACCTCTTCTAGCTGATTTCTCTACAGGGTGATTTGTTTCTAGCTGAACTCTCTACTGGTTATTTGTTTGCAGCTAAACTCTCTACATCCATGGTGGTTTCTTTGTAGCTGAACTCTCTACATGATGGTTTCTTTGTAGCTGAACTCTCTACAAGGTGACTTCTTCTAGCTGAACTCTCTACAAGGTGATTTCTTTGTAGCTGAACTCTCTACATGATGGTTTCTTTGTAGCTGAACTCTCTACAAGGTGACTTCTTTTAGCTGATCCCTCTACAGGGTGATTTGTTTGCAGCTGAACTCTTTACGTGGTGATTTCTTTGTAGCTGAACTCTCTCCAAGGTGACCTCTTCTAGCTGATCTCTCTACAGGGTGATTTGTTTCTAGCTGAACTCTTTACAGGTGATTTGTTTGCAGCTAAACTCTCTACATGGTGCTTTCTTTGTAGCTGAACTCTCTAAATGATGGTTTCTTTGTAGCTGAACTCTCTACAAGGTAACTTCTTATAGCTGATCCCTCTACAGGGCGATTTGTTTGTAGTTGAATTCTCTACACAGTAATTTGTTTGAGGCTGAACTCTCTACATGGCGGTTTCTTTGTAGCTGAACTCTCTGCAAGGTGACTTTTTCTAGCTGAACCTATACAAAGTGATTTGTTTGCAGCTGAACTCTCTACATGATGGTTTCTTTGTAGCTGAACTCTCTATAAGGTGACCTCTTCTAGCTGAACTCTTTACATTGTGTCTAGTTTCTAGCTGATCTCTCTACAGGGTGATTTGTTTGTAGCTGAACTCCTTACATTGTGTCTAGTTTCTAGCTGATCTCCACAGGGTAATTTGTTTGTAGCTGATCTCTCTACAAGTTGATTTGTGTGTAGCTGATCTCTCTGCAGGTTGATTTGTTTGTAACTGATCTCTCTACAGGGCAATTTGTTTGTAGCTGAACTCTCTATAAGGTGATTTGATCTCTCTGCAGGTTGATTTGTTTGTAGCTGAACTCTCTAAAGGGTGATTTGCTTGTAGCTGAACTCCTTACATTGTGTCTAGTTTCTAGCTGATCTCTCTACAGGGTGATTTGTTTGTAGCTGATCTCTCTGCAGGTTGATTTGTTTGTAGCTGAAGTCTTTACAGGGTGATTTGTTTGTAGCTGATCTCTCTACAGGGTGATTTTTTGTAGCTGACCTCTCTTCAAGGTGATTTGTTTCTAGCTGATCGCTCTACAGGTTGATTTGTTTGTAGCTGAAATCTCAACAGGGTGTATTGCTTGTAGCTGAACTCCTTACATTGTGTCTAGTTTCTAGATGATCTCTCTACAGGGTGATTTGTTTGTAGTTGATCTCTCTGCACGTAGATTTGTTTCTAGCTGATCTCTCTACAAGTTGATTTGTTTGTTGCTGATCACTCTAAAGATTGATTTGTGTGTAGCTGAACTCTCTGCAAAGTGTTTTGTTTGTAGCTGATCTCTCTACAGGGTAATTTGTTTGTAGCTGAACTCTCTGCACAGTGACTTGTGTGTAGCTGAATTCTCTAGAGAGTGATTTAATTGTAGGTGAACTCTCTACAGGGTGCATGACTTGTTTATAGCTGAACTCTCTTCAGTGTGACTTGTAATGTTCTGAATCTCTACAGTGATATAATTGTAGCTTAACTCTCCACAGGGTGACTTGCTTCTTGCTGAACTGTCTATAAGATTAACTGTTTGCAGCTGAACTCCCTACAGAATAACTTGTAATGCAATAGAATTCTATAATGGAGTAAATAAATTAGCTGAATGCTCTATTAGGGTGACTGTTCTATTAGAGTATCTCGATCTCGCATTTGCTACACGGAGTTGGCTTTCGAATCATAACTCAGTGGTTTGTACTCCAATTCTTCTATACTACTGCAAGGACTTTCTATGAAGATTATTCCAGCTATACACCGATTTTCAGCTCATTGCTCTTAGCGGTTTGCCTAGTAGGTGTAAAAACTAATACTTTTTTATTACTAAAAATCGATCGTGTAATTGTGACACAGGTTGGGTTTTGTGTCATATCTCCGTGGTCTTAATCTCGATTCCTTTCAAACCACCAAAAGGCACTCCTACGATGGTTACTCCATCTACATAGCAATTTTCAACTCATTCCACGAAGCGGTTTACCCTGTAGGCGTGACAACAAATCGATCTTGTTTTACGTGAATAATCGGTAATAACTCCTGAACCATTAATATAGATTTAATGTACATACCTCCATAAGTGGAGTATAATCGTACATATCTGAATCACAATTATGATTGTGTGTGAATGTTAACATTATTTGTTGTCAGTTAATTACAAGTGTGTGCATGTGTGTGTGTGCAAGTTGGCTTGAAAATTTTCCACTGAGTTTTGATTGATAACATCTCCTGGTAAAGTATTCCAAAGTTTAATCGATGATGGCATATATGAATATTTGTATGTGTCCACTCTTGTGTATGGCTGCATGAGGTGACCACGTGTATAGTGACATGTTACTGGTACTAGTATATTGTCATCAATATCAACATCAACAATATCGTTAATTATTTTGTAAAACATTATCAGTTTTGCATTTGTTCTTCTGCTTTGCAAACTAGGCCATCCCAAAGATTCCATCATTTTAGTCACACCAGCATCTGTCTTTCTTATTTAAAACAAATCTTGCTGATCGTCTGCACCATCTCTAGTCTGTCGATGTCTGTCTGGTAATGTGGAGACCATATCACTGATGCATACTCTAAAACTGGTCGTAGATAAATTTGATAGCATGATGATTTTACAGCGATTGGACAGTTTGTTAAGTTACGTTGCAAAAAACCAAGCACAGAATTTCCCTTCTTGACAACGTTGTTGATGTGTTCATGCCAGTTCAGTTTTTGGTCTATGGTGACTCCGAGGTATTTAGCGTGTTCAACTTGTTGGATATTAGTATAGTCTATGTGATATGTAAGGTTAGGTAAGTTAGACTTGTTTGATATTCTTAAACACTCGCATTTACTTGGATTAAAGTTCATTTGCCATTTCTTGGCCCACTGAGATAATGAATTTAGATCTTGTTGTAAAATAGTAATGTCTTCCTCTGAATTAATATCCCTGTATAATAAAGCATCATCAGCATATAACTTGATCTTAGATTTAACTACTGTTGGGATATCATTAATGTAACACAAAAAGAGTAGCGGTCCCAGGACAGAACCCTGTGGGACTCCTGATATTACTGATTGTGGTTGACTGGTTTCTCCATTTAGTACAACTTGCTGCTTTCTATCAGTTAAAAAGGCATTGATCTAATTTAACAATTGGCCACGTATACCATATGAGGACAGTTTATGAGATAATTTATTGTGAGGAACGGTGTCGAAAGCCTTTGACAAGTCCAGCAGAATTGCATGTACCTCTCCACCATTATTCAAAGTAGTCGCAAAGTCGTGTACAGTTGATATCAGTTGGGTTTCGCATGAGCGCAGCTTACGGAAGCCATGTTGCTGTCTGCATATAATATGATTTTCTTCTAGATGTTGATAAATACTGGTGGAAATTATATGTTCGAGTATCTTACAAACAATGCATGTTAAGGAAATTGGTCTGTAGTTAGAGGAGTGAGCACGACTTCCCTTCTTAAAGATTGGCACCACGAGGGCATTTTTCCAGTCTTGTGGAAGGACACTCTGTTCAAGGGAAGCTTGGTAAATTAGAGAAAGTGATGGGGCAATTTCACTTGACATTAGCTTTAAGAGTCTACCAGGGATCTGGTCAGGTCCACTAGGTTTGTGTGGTTCTATGTTAGAAAGGAGTTGCTCAACTCCTTCGACAGAAATGTTCAGGCTTCTTAATTCAGAGGAAAATTGGCATCAGCAATAGGTGGGCAATTGTTGTCTTCTCTGGTAAAGACAGAACTAAAATACTTGTTTAACTCTTCAGCCTTTGCCAAATTATTAGTAACAACTTCACCGTTTACCTCCAAGGTAGGAATTCCATTACAGTCTTTTCGCTGACTTTTGATGTATGAAAATAGTTTTTTGTTTGGACGATTTGATTGTGGATTTATCAAGTTTGTTAAATAATTATTATGTGCTTTTCGACATTCAAGTTGGGCTGCCCTTTTAGCTATACGGTAAGCATTCCAGTCTTCGGTAGAGCCAGATGTGCGAGCACGGTTATACAATCGCTTCTTCTTTCTAATATATTGTTTGGTGTTTGCTGTTATCCAGGGCTTGTTATATCTATTAGTAATTAACCTGGATGGTATTAAGTTAACACATTCCAAACAAATAGCTTTAAACTCTTCCCACATCTGTTCTATTGATGAACCTGGTGAATACTTACTTAGAAATGTCCTAGTAAAGTTATTAATCAAATTTTTCAGATCATTTATGTTGACTTTTGACCATAACAATTGTTTCCTTTTAGCTGGAGGCATATAGACAGCCTTCACAGATGAATCAATGTAAACTATGTCATGGTCACTTATTCCTGGCAGAGGTATACATTTGTTAACTAAATTTGGTCGGTTAGTGGCAAAAATGTCAAGGGTGTTCTTATTTCTTGTAGGGAAATCAACCAACTGAGTCAACCCAGTATCACAAAACGTGTCAAGGATGATATTACAGTAAGAAGAAGGATAGTTGTTCCCCGAGATTGAACAATTTGACCAGTTGATGTTTGGAAGATTCACATCTCCAGCAAACCATATCACAGCATTGGGATTTTTCTCAGCTAGGTCATTTAAGCAGTGACACATTAATTCTAGGTATCTTAAATCTGTGTTAGGTGCTCTATACACTGATACTACTATTAAAGACTCACTCCGAGATAATTCCAGTTCAGAAGCTATGAGTTCACAAGGGTAGTTACTAGTATCAATTTCTTTCCATGAGTAAATTTTATTGCAGGCTAGAAAGACACCTCCAAAACCATCACTTCTATCACATCTAAATACTTGGTAATCATCACAAAATATTTCACTGTTCTGTATGTCCGACCTCAACCAAGATTCTGTTCCTGCAATAATATCAGGTTTGTAGACAGAAACAAAGTTATCAAAGAGTGGTTTTTTTGCATGAATACTTTGGTAGTTTATGACAGCAAGTGTCAATGCAACATTATCATTATTATTGCTTATATTAGGAGTGGATGAGACATTTCTGAAGTTACATACAATTGGTGTAGTGAGATCATGATTACTGTCAGTTGTTAGATTAGAATCAATGGGAGACAAGGGTGAATCTAATTGAACTTTAACACTTTCTATATTAGGTACACTGATCAGCAAGATCAGTCAGACTGGGCTGTTTTATTGGTGGGATTGGTTCAGATAAAATTTCCGGCTGTCGTCTAGGCTGTCTTTTCATAATTGTGCCATTTTTGATAATTAGGTTCACTTCACCTTGTTGTTTTCTTTTCTTAAGTTCCTCTACCAGCTTCTTGTGTTTTAATCTCTGGAGTTTTGTCATGTCTTGTGCAATAAATATGTTTTTATACTCTTCATGAAATCTGAGTTTGGGGGCTCTAGACAGAAGTTCTAACTTTTCAACTTCAGACTCTAATGCAACAAGAAGGGGTCTAGCTTTATTATCAGTTTTACGGCCAAGACGGAATAACTTATGGATTTTAATATCCAAATCAGTAGAATCTTTGCACATTTTTAGGAGCTTATCTCTTTCTGCTGTGTCTTCTGGATAGTTGTAAATGATTATGTTGTTTTTCTTTCTTTCTCGTTCAGCTAATTCTTCTGCAATAGTTGTTGCTGTGGATAGTTCTTGTGAGCTGGAAATGTTTCCTGTTGCCTGAGGTTGCTTTTGGCTAGAGAGCAAATCGTTAAATTTCTTTTTGAGAGACAGGTTGCTCTGGCTTAATTCTTCGATTTGGGACCCAAGTTTTGACACTGTAGTCTTTAAAACTCCATACTGTTCACCAATCACTTTCAGGTCCTGAGAGATATTAACAGGAGAGTCATGGTTGGCAACAGTGGTGAATTGATTTAGACGCAAGTAGCACTGATTGTACTTACAACAATATACTAGATTAGGGATTTCTCCTAGTACTTGGTTAAATAGCTTGTATTTTTCTTTAGGTATTCCCTCACAACTAGCGTGTACCCATCTATAACAAATTTCACATTGAATAGCATCACTTGATTTACCTTTCGACGTGCAGCGTTTCATACAGTGACTACACGTATCACCTGGCAACTTAACTAGCTTGCTCTGGCTTTCTGTCGGCGAAGCATCCTGTGAGGCTGCAGTAACTTGATCCAATGACCGTTTCATAGCCATGTCGTTCTAATTGAGTCGCACTGTAATGAAAAACTGCCACAAATAACCGTATACACGATAACTTAATGCTCGCCTTTAGCGGTACCGTTAAAGGATGCCACGGTATAACAACTTCTCGGTGTGTTAGTAGCGGAAAAGTGCTTGAAGAGGAGGAGCGCGAAGAAGGACATCTGACTCCCACAATTCAATAGTATAGTCATTCATCGGATTTGCACCAAATTTGATGCTAGGATTCGCCTTTGGACTCCCTTTCTGTGTGCCAAATTTCAAGGCGATCGGAGCACGCGTTTGTGTTTTATAGCAATGTTTGCAAGTGTGTGAAAAGACGAAGAAGAAAAAAACGAAGAAAAAAACGAAGAAAAAAAATGAAACTTTGGCCGCTCATATCTCGGAAATGGCTTGAGTGATTTCCTTCAAATTTGGAATGTAGACTCCCCTAGCTGGCAGGCAACTCTGCAGCAAATTTGGTTTCAATCGGATAAGGTATCACCGAGATACAAAAGTGTGAAAATGACGTTTTCTTTCTTCCTGTCAATATACTCACGGTGTGGCGCGCCGGCTTCTTGGGCCACACGACACACTACCGTGTGTCTTGATACAGTACTATATGACAGATTGATTGATTTTTTATTTACCTTCACAGTAGTTGGCAGAGCCGTTCTTCCCTACTGGAACACACATACATACAATAGACCCTTTTCAGGTAAGCTGCTACCATAGCAACATCCACCATTTTGGAGTACAACCCATTTTGAAACCTTGGTAGTGTGGGAGAAAGCGTACGTTTAACCAGGTCAACCTTTGCTGTGGAATGCAGAAGAAGCTCTACTTCCTGGGTATTGTTTTAATCTTATAGAAAACAATGCTACCAGGGTTGCAAAGGGGTTGTACTCCAAGATGGTGGATGCTGCTATGGCAGCAGCTCACCTGAAAGGGTCTATAACAACACAAACAATACAACATTTCAAAATTACTTAAAAACTTAAACAAAGGCTTTAAGATAGAAGCAGAAGATACAAAAAAATTATAATCACAGTTTATTTGGAATAGAGCTAGGTGATTAAGGAATTCCACCAAGAAGAAACAGATGAGTGGGAGTACCTTTTTTTATTCATAGCTACATATAAGCCATTTGACTATATAACTTTTTGGCTTGCTTTTTCCTGTCTTTTACGTTTTTTTCTATTTCTACAGATTAGTATGGTCACATTATGTTAGAGTCTTTCTTAAACACAGCATACATACATACATAAGAAATCATTAATGCTTTAGTTACCTGTAGCTATAGCATACACTGACATAGAAATCACTATTTACCTTTGCTTTGTGACTCCAACATTCCTTCAATTTGAGATGCCACCGTATTCAACTCAATACCAGGTGCCCTCAGAGCTTTTATTAATTGGTTCCAGGTTGCCTCAGGTTGTTTACCAATCCATAGCTCCAGCATCCAATTACAAGCCTCACTAACATTATTTCTATTGTTTTTCTTATTATTGCTCAGCATTGATTGATGCTCTGTAGCTAACAATTCCAACCCAATATCATACCAATCAGTAGCAAATAACTCTTTGACAAGTTTGAAATATTTTTTGTTAGGATGATCAGAGCCTGAAAAGAAAAGTTAATGATTAAGTGAATTAATTTTTATATACAATACTGTACCATACATGCTCTACTCTGGTAATAACACATTGCTAAACAACTTAGGGTAGCTAGCCATTATTCATCGCTGGTTTGATGACAGTATCCACACCGTCACTAGCATGAACTGCATGCAGTATAATCTAGATCTGAAACCTCCTCCCTATTTATACAAGTGTCAGGGTTATTACTTAAGGATAACTGCCTCTACTTTAAAGGAGTAATCAAGGCACACTGTAGTGTTTCATGTAGCCAAAAAATCCAGCATACTACACCGTGAGTATATTGACAGGAAGAAAGGAAACAGATTTATTACACGTGCATAGCTCCATGGCCCCTTCTCCACAGTACACCATTTTTGCATTAGAGCTGTCCGCCAGGTAAGGTAAGCCACAAAGCTAATTTGATTAAATTTGCAACAGCCATTTGCGAGATATGGGAGTTCAAAGTTTCGATTTAATTTCTGCGCTTTATTTTCTTATGCCGTATGGGGGCTACAGGGACTTTGATTTATTTTTGACTTTGCAAAAATTGCTATACCTGTAAATTATAGTTACATCCCACCATGAGTAGGATATCATAGTTATCAATGCAACCCGAGGCTGTGGTGAAGCTGAGGCTTTGCTGTTTGTGTGTGTGTATGTGTGTGTGTGTTGTCAGTTCTACGTAATCATGTCCTTGAATTTGATGCTGTACTACTACTATTATATCATAAGGGTGGCAGTATTTATCCCTTGCAGGATATCTTGTAGGGATTCAATTTGGTCCTGGACAATCACTATGTCAGAAGATAGGTTACAAACACTGGGTTGAAATTGTGGAGCACAGCAGTATCACTAAGACTTAAGCTGACTGGACAATCTTGGATGTATACAGTACTATTAGATATAACCATATGAGTGATGCCTTTATTAATGTTAAATTATTGTGTATCTGCCATCCCAATTAGGGTCATATTGAACTATAGCATTATTACTAAACACATGGGAAGACTTGAAGTTCCATTGGTAAATTTTAAATCTATGAAATGATAAACTTTTACTATCATGCAGTATGGTAGTACTAAGTGATGATGGAGTTTTGGGTTTTCTTGCCCTTCAAAATCAAATGATCAGCCTCACGTTCCCCTCAAAACAGGCTCCAAATCTCTCCAAAAAGTTTCTATAAAACATTCAAAATTTCCTGCTTAACTTACTAACTAGTTACAATGCTACATAACATAAGGGTACAGGCTTGATTTTTATCATTGTTCAACATCACTTCATCGAGAGACATGCCTTTACGGACCTATTTTTTACAAAGATGTGCGAAAAGAATAATCCAGACCCTTTTAATAGAATAAAATTGAAATTTTGGCCTCCCATATTTCACAAATGGTTAGAGCTAATTTACTACGTGGCTTACCCTACCTGGTGGACAGCTATAATGCAAAACTTTGCATAATTGTGTGCTTTGGAGAAGGGACCATGGAACTTTGTAGGCATGAAGCAGTTTATACATACAGAGCATACATAATGTATATCTGCATTAATAAGCATTCCATTACCTTACAGGGAATTATATGCGGTAGTATGCAACTTCTTAGTTTCAAAGCACCAAGAAACTATTCTAACAATACTCTGATCTGGCATTGAGGTAATGTCTACCTATGCATTTTGTGAGTGATCTTGTAAAACAAGGTGGAGTGTTATACAGGAACCTCAAGAACAACTACTGCAACTATTTTCTATAGATGCTCAAGCTGGATGAAACAAGTGTCTTAGACTCAATGCACTTGATATTGGTACCCGACCATGGTAGCTGTATAGAGCTAAGTAGGATGGTACTATTGGTATATTAACAACAATATTAACTACATGTCCATAACTGTATGTATCTATGAAGTGGTGGGTGTTACCAGTGTCTGCCAAGTCATTTAAGGTGTGCTAGGTGGAAGACAAGCTGTGACTTCTGTGAGTAGCTTTTTCTGATATACAGCATATCTGCATTAGTAATGAAAATGATTCGCTATAAAGCATTTATTCTTGCAACCAAATGTAAAATAACTTTCCATTTTCTGACCCCATGGCCAGAGGGCGTATGTGGCAAGACAAAAACTTTTTGCCAGAAGTAATGAATTGATTATGCAAGATGTATGTGTAACATCCCATAGAGGGTGTCAGTCAGTCAGTCAGTCAGTAAGCTAGTTAGAAAATTTCACTAAATTAAAAATTTGTAGCAACTTTTCAGAAATGTTTCAGGTCGTACTGACGGAACTTTTGGGCTTGTAACCAATACTGCCAAGGCACCATAAAGGTATTGTAAGGATGGTATTAGGGTGATGTTTTGGTCAGAAAAACCCAAACCCCCTAATATAGATCTAAAATGCTATTGTACTGTATGATACAGTACATAACCTACTGTACAACATGATCCCACATCACCAGACTCACAGTAGTGGTGACTCCCTTCAAAGGCAGGTGGTGGGGGACCAGGATGATTGACACATGGACAGCTCAAATGTTGGATAATTATGGTGATGACTTAAACCAACATAGGTACACACATGTTTACATGATGATCCTAAAGTGATGGAAATGCCATCGACATATGCACAGTCAACGGATTGTATTTTTGATTGGTATGCATCAATTGTTCCCTTTTGATAAGGTTTAGCTTGTCCACAAAAGTTGATAGTAAACTGAAAGCTCAATTTCAACCTCACCAAAATGAAAGACATCATTAAGGTTACTGTTACCTTCAGATTTATTTTGTTCTTGGTCAGGAATAAGTGTAGGTAGGTTTCATATATCAAGCTCTTCATACATAGCTAAATCAATGGTTTCACATTTACCAGAGAAACTATAGGAGCCAGTATTGGGTCAGCAGTCAGGATTCTGTCCACATAATAGGATATGGGCATAGGCATAGTAAAGTATTTTAGATAGGGGAGCTCTAGACTCTCGGTTTGGTAGCACACAATATAGAAGAGTAAAAAAAGGTTAACATCTGCTAAGAACTACACTCCACCAAATATACATTGTATCACTGATAAAGCACATAAAAATCCTAACTTACAACTTCACAGTTTGATATACTGCTTCTCTGAATACTGTGACTGCTTTATTAGAGTAATTGACTGCTCTATTAGAGTAGCTATCTCGATCATTTTGCAATTTACAATCAAAAAATCACAAGAGGGGCTGGATTGCCACCCAGGGTTACTATGCCTATGAGGAGGTCTTGAGCTTCATTCCCATCCAGTTCACTTCTTTTAAAACTTAATTTATCCCTCAGTTTTTTATCCACGTGACTGCCAGAACAATTTGAACTGTTGAATAAGTGGATTCCAATTATCCAGCTAAAACTTGTGTTTGGAAAATCTAGGCCACACCAACTGATTTCCTGTTTAGGAGGTCCACGCTGTAACTAATTGAAGTGATTGTCTCATGGTAAGTCCTCTGATTGTACAAATATAATTTTAGACAAACAACAAGGAAATAACCAGCTGAATGATTTGATTGTACTATAATTCATTGTGTAATTCTATTACAAATGATCAGGACACACAATATGTCATGCAGCCAAGTACAACTAACGCAGACGTACGGCAGACAAGTTTGTATTTTACAGGAACCAAGAAAACACTGTTTTCACATATTCATAGCTCAATAGTGCCTAAACGGAAATTATCCAGTTTTGCTGTAGAAACTTCCTCACGGTAGGGCACCTCCTATTCCAAAATTGGTATTGGGCTCTTCAGGACAGTGATGATTATGACAATCCCCTCTACCCTTAATTATTGTATTCCCCTTTGTGTATATAGTAGCAGCTAGTTATGTAGTTGTAGCATTAGTCTTTTGTAACTATTTATTATTTTTAGTCTGTATGTATGTTTGCCCTTTTAATTTTATTTGATTGTAAAAAAATTGAGTTGAGTCTGCCCAGTCATCACTGAGATATGCGCATTCAAAGTTTGTCTTATTTTCTTCGTATTTTTCTTCATCATCTACTTCTTATTGCTCCACTCGCTATAACTCATATATGCTTTAGTTGATTTCCTTCAAATTTGGACGACAGTAAGAGCGTAATGCAACACATGTACAGCCCAATTTTTTTGCATAGTTTGAACTAAGAACGGAATTACCGTAGATTCCCTAAAATTTCGGCATCTCTAAATATTCGGCACTCCCCGTGCTTTGAACGCAATGTGCTCTAATTTTCGGCAAGCGCAGGAAAGTTTCTAATAATAAGCGCGCTAATTTTTTGGCACTTGGAGTACTAGTTGACGAAGGTCTCTTGAGTACTGAGGATTCCCAGTGACCTCACACAATATGCTACCCCGATGCTGGATGAAGCACCAAGTGTGAAATTGTTCAGGGAACGTACCCAATGATATCATCGTGTGACATCACGCCGGCTTAGTACCGCAAAACGATCTTCGTTTCATAACTCTCCTGGCCCCACATCTCCTTGTAACATGATACATCCTCAGATAACGCTTTTTTAAGCCTTGGAACACTTCATGCAGCATCTGGTAGCGAGATTTATCATGAGATAGTTTAATAATATTAGCTATGGATTGTGGTTTCTATTTTTTATTACTTGTTGAAATCCTCAATATTACGCCTGGGTGATTGTATTCAAAAGTGATGTAATGAATTGACCATCTCTCCTGGATAATGTAGGCAATCATAGTATATAGTGCTGCAGCCAAGTGAGTGTTGTGGTATCATCAGTACTGCTTCAAGGCGTTCCTGTTGGTCCCTGCAGAAATAAATCCAGAAAGTAAGCAGTAAACGGATCGCAAATAACATAGCCATGAAGCGTGCAGACTGTATTAGGGATAGATCCATAAGAATTCGACAATAGCACCGAATTGGTACATTGTTTCCTAATTGTTCGGCCAGACATGAACGGAATTAATTTAGTTCTGCCAAATTTTTAGGGAATCTACGGTATGCACAATTTTGAAAATTGACATGTACAAAAAATGCCAAAAAAATGAACTTCATGTTTCAAAACCAGGGACCTCCACACCTGTATCCTTATAAATGAAAGTTTTGTTTTAGTACACTAGAATGATAACTCGTAGATCTAGCTATCAGTGGAAATTCTAGAACATTCTATATGTGTCGCATTGAAGTGCTCAGAAAAATGTGTGCTCTAGAAAATAGCCTATATCAAATGTGTTGTGCGGCCAAGTACAGCCTGTGTGGGCGGGTGACATACTCATTATACAGAACAAGAATCCAGACCAAATCTTATACCACATGAATCTTAGACTGCAGCTAATTTATATAATAATACTCAGGCTCACCCCAATGCAATACACATTTACTGGAGAAACATGCATCCAGGTGACCAGTTTATAAAAATACAATCCCATACATGTTGCTGTAAAATTGTCGATCAAGAGTCGGGTTCCTTTAAACAAGGGTGGAGTGTAAATCATTTAATAAATCATTCCAATCAACTTCTCCAATTAGCGTATCTAGAAGTGACACTTGGCCACTACCGGTGGAATGGGTGATGGTACCACTTAGCTTTAAAATTATCATAAATATTAACTTTTCTTTGATGTAATCTGCAATTATATGTATCTGTGGTCAGTTTGCGCTGTCCAGTTGGCCAAACTGCTGTGCAGGTCGTAAAAGCTTGTACTGCCTGATGTGATTGTCAAAAAATCTTGGATTTTTCTTATAACTATATGTACTTATTGTAGTCAATACAACTGGTATTAGGAATAATCAAGTGGAGAAAGTGATACTGTTGGGTTGACTGTTGGGTATACTGGTATCCATATTCATAAAGCTGTATGGATGGTGAATGGATTTATAGAACATGTGTATGACATGTGTCTTCATTCAGTTAAGGCAGACCATTGTAATGATTCCAGCATAGCAATAACAGCTTGACCAGTTATATATACATAGTCTAAACAGTGCAGTGAATGTGCATTCAACTACCTAATCCTTTAGTTTTACAAAGCGCAGCTATATACTAGATCAGAGCTGCTGTCTGACCATCATGTACCTGTACGCGTAACTTCTTACATTCATACAGGATACTTACCTTTTTGAGGCATCCTTGCACTGGTTATTCCGCCCATTGTACAAAAAAAACTAATTATGTCCCACACCCCTTTCTCGATTACACGATTGGAGTGAGCCCCACACTGGCAGTAGTCGATCAACCATGGTAATGGCAAACATCATGTTGTCGAATGTTAAAACACAATGAACACGGAAAGTTCCACAGTCAATATCTCGATAGCGTGTCGTGTGGCCAAGAAAGCCAGCACAGCATACTGTGAGTATATTGACAGGAAGAAAGAAAACAGCTTTTTTCACGTGTACGTAGCTCCATGCATGGCCCTTTCTCCAAAACACACCATTTTTGCATTATAGCTGTTTTCCAGGTAGGGTAGGCCACACAGCCAATTTGATTAAATTCACAACAGCCATTTGCGAGATATGGGCATTCAAAGTTTCGTTTTTAATTTCTTTGTTTTTTTTCTTCTTATGCCATACGGGGGCTCGGGGGCTTCAATTTATTTTCGCACACTTTGCAAAAATTGCTATAAAATGTAAACATGTAACTTGATTGCCTCAATCATTGGCACAAATGAAGAGCGTGTAACGGTGGATTCACGTACCAAGTTTGCTGTGAATCTGAGGAGTTATGAGCACTTGTTCACATAAAAAAGGATCAAATTTCTGTCATGGCTACAGGGTAAACCAAGTATAGGAATAACTTGGAAATTGGTGTGTAGATAGGCTGATCATCATAGCAGTGCCTTTTGATAGTTTGAATAGCTACAGCGACAACACTATAAAGCAAAAACCAAACAAGTGTTTCTGTGGTACCAGTAGGAGAAATCGGATTCTTATTCTGTGGGATTGTAGAAGTGCCCAGTGTTCAAGGTGCCTTTGCAGACGTTTCCCTTTCATAATAATTCTAGACATCTCAGATTGGAGTTCTGATTCTAGCACCCCTGATTCTAGTTCTTCTTCATTAATGCGAGTTGCAATTTCCTTGTCCAAGTCAGCTAGAATGCTCTTTTTCCTGTCTAACTGTGAAATGAGTTCAGTAAGTGTGTCTGGGTCTTCCTCATCTGGTGTTGTAGTGTTGCAACATTCCAGTAACTCAAGTGTTGTAGTGAACAAACGTTTGAGGTGAGCTCGGTATCCACGACGAGATCGTACGAGACGTTTGAGTTCATCAGCCATGGCTTAGTCTACTTGCAGTCTAATCGGCGTCACTGTGAGAAAGGTACAAACAAGAAATGTTCTGTAAGTAATTCGCTTGCCTTAGTGGGTACCATTAAACTGCCACAGTACCACGATGTTTGGGTAGTTGGTTAGAATAATTGGCTAAGACATACGAATCGCCAGGTCACAGCACCAGAAATGTAGGGTAGCGGCAGTGTTGGGAGTAACGCGTTACAAAAGTAACGCGTTACGTAATATTATTACTTCTGCGGTAACTAAGTAATATAACGAAATATGCTATAAAAACAGGTAATATAACTCAAGTTATTTTACTTACAAATGTAACGCGTTACCTAAGTAATATAGTTACTGTAACGAATCTAATATTACGTAATAGTATTACTACAAGTAACGAAGTTACTAATCTCGTTTGTAATCCACTGAGTAACGCCTAGCCACAACGAAGTAATGAAGTCTACTGAATGAAGCTTATTCACCAACTTCTTACATAAAACCAATATTTGCACATTGTCCGACAACGAAATCATGTCACGTGATAAGGTGGTAGTTTCAAATGTGACAGCTTAAGGCTGTGGACACAAAGTAATATAATATGCAATATTATTATAGTTACTTTATTTTATGGGTAATATGTAACTGTAACTAAATAGTTCAGTTGCAAGTAATATGTAATATGTAACTAGTTACTTTTAAAAAGTAACTTGCCCAACACTGGGTAGCGGTAATAGTAGTAGCTAGTTGTCAGACTTAACCATGGTAGGATCACTTCGTCTTCGACGGATACAGACTGTACAATCAAGCCAGCGAGGAACAACACTATGATGTCATCTTATTCATTATAAGCACATGCATGACATTACATCATACATTCTAAATATAGCCTACTTAACTAATAATAACCTATACACTGTACTACGCTAAGTTACTTAGTCAGTCCATGACAGCTTTAGTTGTACCTTGCCTCTTGACTAGACCCATCCTCCTTAATAATAGCCTTTTCACCATATATTGGGCCCCCATTCTTTGCTAGTAAATTGGCATCATAAGAAGTCACCACGCCTATCGCAGTGCCAATTATGCACCTATCAATGTAATGCCTGACGATCACTAATGTGGGCTGAGGGTGGGGGAAGGTCGGGGGAATTGATCGCTAATTTTCCTCGACATAGTGGGGATTTGTCTTCACTAAAGAAATTCACTCAGACAGCAAAGGTGTGTGCTTTCAGTTTAGGAAGGAGTGTCTTGGGCACTAGCTATTACTTTCATACTAGAATCCACTCGAACTAACTCATCACTAGACTAACGCCACCACGACTGCACAAATCCCCTCCTAGCCCCAGTATTCCCGTGGTTTGTAGGTCGAGACTTGGTCAGGGTTTGCATCACTAGTACTTCCCCAGTAAGTGGGGAATTGTAATTTTCAGTGATGCAAATCCCCACCTTCCCCCACCCCAGCCCGTATTAGTGGTAGTCGGGGATTACATTGATAGGTACATTACGACCTCAGTGTTTACTGCAGTACCATCTTTCCGCAGTCGAAAGTTTTCTTAAAGTGCTGCCGGATATCCGTCCTTTCTGACATCGAAAACGGTCTACTTTGTATATAGCTCAAATATCGCACCAGTAGATTTGTAAGATCAGGATCACGTGATCTTTCGCACATATATAGCCATTCGTGAAAAATACGAATTCACAGAATTTAAGTGCTTCGAAAAAACCAACTATACTGTGGTTCTAAGAGGCCTTGCGCGACAACAAAACGTCACGTGCGATAATTATACCTCACACCTCTTACTATATATGATATTCACACCTCTTAATATATATGATATTCACACCTCTTAATATATATGATATTCACACCTCTTAATATTCTAAAAGATAGGGGGGGAAGACCATCATGATTATGATGAATGTGTACAACAAAAAAGAGACAAGTATGTGAACCTTTATATCCATACCAGAGCGTTTCAGTACCCTTAGAAACCTTAAGCTTCTCAGTACAATGCGCTGCTTTCCTAGCTGCTAAATAAGTCTTTAATAACACCTAGAACATCATACACCTAGAACATCATACACCTAATCATATGACGCATGTCATACTAGACACAAAAATAAAAACCTTTTGGTTCAGTAATCACTTCGTCTTAACTTTTAGCTACCATGATGGAGTCACCATGCATGCTTGATCTTTAATGCTTCATTAATGTGGTATGTGAAAATCGATGGCCCTACACCGGCGTAGAGCAGGCTTTTGTAGTGACAGATAACATAGCGCCCGCCTGCCCACATCTTAGTAACCTACTTTGCCTGCCGATATAAAGTCTTAGCTACTTACCTCTCTGAGGTATCTTTGCACTTGTTCCTGTCGTGCCAGCCATTGCCAAACAACTTGTTGTGTACTGCCACGCCCTTTCTCGAGTGAGGCGCGCCTGAGGCAAGCCCGGCCCAAGCTTACCGCAGTGGCGGGTTTCAAGGTTTCCACGGAACCCCCCTTTGAAAATGATTACGTAACAATTAAATGTTTTAATTATTGCGGCGTGCGTCTCGATCGAGATACTCTAATAGAGCAGTCACAGTAGCTATTAAAGCAGTGTGTAGCAAGTTATTTAAGGATTTTGGTTTATTTTATTTTTTTATTTTTATAAATTTGTTTTTCACATTCAAACAGTGGGCAGAGAGGCAAACTCTGCCCAATCTTGTGATGAAGGAATTGTTGCCATCACAGAAGCAGCATTGCCACGCTGAAGGATTTTATGTGCAATAGGCTGTGACTTATATTTAGCTCAAAGATTTTCGCTTAGGCTCCTAGGCTATGGGTAAACACCTCGAACAGGCTCTGCCTTCTGTGTACACCCTCCAGTGCCTAACTGGTAAACTGAGTAGATAATAACCTTTTTTTTTTTTTTTTGGTCTCACCTTACCAAACCAGACAATGTAGTGCATGCAGACTTTTGTGTATCTCATGTCAGTGTATATCTCCACCTTCTAAACTGGAAACCCCATTTATAAATTCCTAGATCCGCCCGCACTGTACCGGGGCCGGACACTTCAACTCTCACGCATTACACGTGAGACACACGCATTGGATTGTTGTCTCATGCATGCCGGGTTTTCCATCTCAACTGCATGAGCACTGTGGTTGCCGGTTTTTAATTTCAGTTAGCGGGCAGTGGTTATATTTACTGAACCGAAAGTCGGTTCAACTGATAAGCCGGACTCGCTATTGAACCAACAGTAAAACTAAAAGGGTCACTAAACGAAAAAAAAAAAAAAAAAAACAGCACAAATGCTACCCTGTAGATAAAGTGAATGCATACACCTAGCTACCATTCCTTTTTTCCACAAAATATTAATGATCAAATTATGGCCGGGAGCAAATGCTTTTACCATGCAGTACCTGATAGCTATGTTCACCAGATTTTCAATTTTTCAAAGAGAGACTTTATAATCTACACTAATGATGCTTACTTATCACACTTACTTATCACACTTACATACACATGTATGACAAAATATTCATATCTGAGTTTGTACATTAATGGAAATGCCTCACTGGCATAATGCTTACACCTAGAAAGTATAGGATTTGCCCTTTGCAGTGTTGCATGCTGATTAATTTCATTTGGGAGTGGGTAAGGAAGTGAATTCTAGTCCTCTTAAATTCAAAACTTTCAAATATGTCTCTCACTACAGCGTGATATTTATTAATATTTTAACTAGTCTGCTTTCCCAATACATGCAGAACTATAAATGCATTCAAGTTCGCACAGTTAACTCAGTTGAGTAGCCTGGTCCAAGAAAATTTTTTGTTAACAACTGAACTAATCTAAAATGCCTGTTGATTCATTAGTTAATTGTGCTGCGACAATTAATGCAGCAGTGAGCAGGATTCCACAGGATTATCTGAGAGGTGGCTAACATTAGCTGCATTTCAAGTACATAATAAGCACAAACATGCATCAATATTTTATACAGAAATTATAAGTACTTGTGTGCACATAGTTATAGGCCATATGCAAAGTGTTTCAAGTTAAGTGGCTATATATACTTACATGAAGAGTGTGTGCTATGAACATCACTGTTTTAACAGTGTTAATGCTTAAATGGAAGAGCATGATGCTCTTCGTAAGGTTAAGACACATATCCTGTGCATGTCTTACTCCACAAAGTCGAGAAGGGCAATATCACTGAGGTCTATAGCATTATAAATTTTTAATTAAATATAGAGTTTTACATATACAGATAATAGTAGTAAATTATTCATCTACAGATTAATAAGTAAGGGCTTCAAATTGCAGCCACTGAGCTAGATACTGTAGCTTCACTGATACTGTGTGATGGAAACCTTTCAGACATGCAATGATAACAAATTATGAAGCTTCCAAATTTAAAAAAGTGGGTCAAATTTTGTTGAGAAATTCACCTTTTCGCAAACCAGTCACAATTTACCTTGAGTACCAGTATAAAGTTTACCAAGCATGTTATGGAGAATACTGTCTAACACTTTTTAATAACATGGACTGCCCATTTGATATTACGTGCATGCACATTGCTCCAAGCACTTAGTTCATGAACAGTTAATGGAGAGGAATGCATATGGTAATAGAGCACAACTCTTTAATATTCTTGGCCCTATTCCATCAATTCTCACCAATGCTGCCTTTGTGACATCTAGACTATAACAAGGATGTTCTGGTAAACTGTAAATTCCAGTTCTGCAAGAGGACTATAGCACATCACGAGTCCAAGGTAAGGTTGTCAACTTCAGTCAAGTTGATAAAACAGTAAAACTTCAAGTAAAAAATAATATTATGCAAGTTAGCATTCTGTAGCTACATCACTGCTCCCAAGCATACATACATTAAAATTTTTTTTAAAAGTCTGACTGTTATATTAGAGTATTTGACTGTTCTATTAGAGTACCTCGATCTATTATAGTATTATTAATTACAGGTTAAAGGTACAGCCTGTGAAACTTGATTACATACAGAAAAATTACAGCGAAGAATAATGAATTAACTACAAATTATAATCAAAAATTAATTACAAATATAGGAAGTGTAGTACATGTAGTGGACCAAGATAGCCCAGCCCAGGAGTCCAGCAGAAGCATCAAAAATCATGACAGAAACAGCAAACTATACGGCTACCTGCAAAAAAAAGTATATACAAGAACTAAACACAAGTGTTAGAAGTCGTACCATACGCATGCATATGGTACATACCATAAGCATACGTTATGTACCATAGGTGTATGGTACGAAATACGCATATGGTATAGAACATCCATAAGACTATTAAGTAGGTGATACAAAACAAAGTGAACCAGTCAACTCAATCATTTGCAAATGTGTTGGCTTTCTATTGTGATACAAGATTTTCCCAAGAGTAGTACATTCTATCCGAGAGTACATTAAACAACATATACTGTCATATCATGTTAATATGCAACACTGCATAAAAGTATTCTAAGATTGTTTATAAAGCAAAAGCATACTGTTTTTGATATGTTGTGCAGCAATAGTTATGACAGTGGATAAGCTACATACAATGTGTATTAAAATAGCTTGATACAAAACAGTAAAATTACAGAGCTAGAGGTTATGGAAAGATATACATAGTATGTGATGGCAGTAACACGCATGTATGCATGCCAGGTTACTTGCAAAGTTACAAACAGATAAGATAAACTATAGCTACATGTACGTGTTTACCAAAATACACATATACTTAAAATGTAACTAAAAAGTGTTAGTGCTCGTTTTTGCTTTGCTCCAACTAAAAAAGAAAAATAAATGATCAAGCCTTTTTGAAAAGTAATTGGCATTACCTTCTTAAGAGTTCTGATCATTTTCTCTAAAACACTCTGGTATTGTTCCTGATCATCATCGTAAAGGCTAAACCAAAGATCATCTCCAAGAATAAATTTTAAATAAGGCAGTGGATCAATATCTTCACGTTTTACTACAAATATCTTCTTGTTCTCCTGATCTGCATATTTGACTTCTCTTTCACACCATTTTGATTTACAGGATTTCTTTGAAAGAATGATAATCATACCATCACTTTTGCTTATTTCATTAGCTAATTTATCTGAAAGTGATTCAGCATGATCTATGTTGTGAGTATCTAAAAACACATTCCAATTTTGGCATCTTAAGTCATCACGTAATTTTTGGACAAAATCATTGGTGATATCCTCTCGTCCGTAACTGATAAACAGTTGTAACTTTGCTGGTTGATCTGTGAATAGATAAAATAATGTTAAAAACTTGTATAATTACCGCATACATGTAACAGTTGTAAGGGATTTTGCTGACATATACACCCAAATCATGAGGGCCACAGGCTCGAAGGGTAAGGGTGCAGCAACATCCCAACGCAGTTGTGGTATAAGTGATATATATACCACTTTAGAGTGGGTGTTCAAAGGTGCCACTCAGGGCTTAACTCGCATATTCACTGGACAATATCTAGATATTACCAGGGCAATATCATGGGAACGCGGTTGTTCATGACATTGATGTCCAACCAGTTCAAAGATATGAAACTCATTTCATTGAGTGACACGGAGAGTTTCGTTGTGGGTTTTAGTTTACACATTAGGCAAGGTTCAGTGTAGTTGTTAAGTTTAGATGAATTGACAGTAACTAAACTACTATTCTAAGACAAATAAAATCTATAAAACAATCACTTGGGCAATGCATGGATGCATACTTCTACCCTAAGTACTCAACTTAATGTATTAACTTACTTACTGCCACAATTGCGAAGGTTTAATGTAGTATATACACTTCAAAAATCAATCCCACAATCAAAAGTTCCTGGGGTGTGTTGAAACATAATGATGTAGAAATAACGTTCTAAGAGCTATTTGCCCATGCTATTGAAACCACAATCAATCATCAAATGCTAGTGTATAAAACAAATGGGGTGAGTGATATGTAGTTCTTTCACCTACCAGGTGAGTGTGCCCTGAGTGACTTATACCACTGCTGTGTCGGGATTCTGCTGATGTATACTCCCTTACCCCTCGGGACTGTAGCCGGGTGTATATATCAGCAAAATCCCTCACAGCTGTGGTATAACTATTACATGTAACACTTTCACACCTCAGATCAAAGGAGCCACCTGGGCTACATATGAAATGTAACTGGGTTACAACTAGGCAGTGATTACATAGATGTTGAGACCAAAATAGGTTGTGGGGATCGATTAATACTCATGTGATTAGGATGCACAACTTGAATTTCGCCATGAAAACCACTCAGACAAAGAGCGCTTTGTTATCCTTGCCATCCTACAAGTTGAAAAACGTTGGGCTAATAGTGCTATAGCTTATTCAGCAATCATTTCCACATGTTATGAAGCTACCACTCTGTACAGAGTAACCACTTTACAAGCAAGCTTACTTATCTAGGCCTTTAGTAAACTCCATACTTTTTCCATAAATGATTCAATAACACTGAATAAAACATTAAGGCCACTCCAAATAAATTCTCTGTTTCCCATCCACCGCCTGCATCTGGTTACTGTCAGCTCTAAATATTCTATTATTCCATATTCTTCCATTATTTACCGGTTACTCTTGCATACTGACAGGCTCAGTAAAAGTCATTTTGAAACAGTGTCAACTCACATGTCAGCAGTACTATCAAGTTGGCACAAACTGTTATATTTGCAACTTAAAAAGGAAGGAGCAAGCTTAAACATACTTTTATGCAGCTTTTTATGGCTGTGCCAGACAAATAGCTGCCAATCTTATAATGAAATAATGGAAATGGACCGCCCACCTGCATGCAAATATGCTCAAGTCCAGGACGGGAAACAGAAAATTTATTTGGAGTGACCTAAACTTGCATAACCAAAATTCTCCATGATATCTCTAGGATATGTCTGTTCATCAAAACCAAACGTAATCAGAACACACTAGCTGCTAACCCATAATTGAAAATTTTAGGTATGCATAATACATCCAGTGGCTGCACCCATTTTGGCTTGGGTGATTGATCGCCTTGTACAGGATATCAGCCTAATAAGTGTTACATATTAGCTGTAACAGGGCTCTGCCTGATATGTATGTATGCCCTATGTCCTTGAGCCTGCAGCCCTCAAGCATACATATCAGGCAAAACCCTCATTCCTGTGTTATTGGTAAATCAACACCAAACTGCCAAATTTAAAATTATTTTCATACCTTGTGACACTGCAGTCCAAGCTTTAGATAGTAGTTATTTATGTCAGTTTTGACAAGCCAAGTGTGGCTTTGTGGATACTTAAATACACCTTACTGATAGTATGGCTATGCAAATGGGTGTGGCACATGACAGCAAGTTCCTGCTGCAAGACTAGACTAGAACGTATACTCATTCAGTGTCCACATAAGCTTGTAGACAGCAACAGATGCGGATTGACGCAGGCTGTAATACACCCATTGAAAGCGTCGGATGACTTACCCGATTCAACTCCAGGCACAGGGGTATCCAGCATACTGTGAATGGTCACGACTAAAACCGCAAGGCAGACATTTCAGCACAAGATGGTACAGCATGCACACTTTGTCCTTCTGTCAGCTTACAACACAAATATTTATACAGTAGTAATAGTTTGTACATAAACGAATTATATATTGGTTTTCTACGTTATTCACGTGGCTGTTTAGTGCCAGTGGCTTATTGTTCACTCTACCAATTAACGAGCACTTGCTGTGAGAAGCCATATAAACACACGATTTTATTGTGTTTGTTGTTAGAAAGCTTATCGCAGTCTTTAAAAATGAAGAAATTATATAGTACCTTTGTAATAAAAAGAACAGTCAGAGGATAACCAAGAAAACTTGCTGTACCAGCCTTCGCACGAGCCATTAAAATGCGGAGTAATGCAGAAATATCCATTTAAGGATTCATGGGAGTATGTCTGGATCGCACAATAGAAAACCAAGCCACTACCACCACAGGCATAGAGTGAGCAATGAATATATAGTATTATACACAAGTTGTTGTAGAGTGGGTAATGTACACTTTTGCATAGATCATCTATGACTTCTGTTTGTAATACAAATATCAGATCGGCTTCTTTTGGTGGCATCAATATCAGATATCGGTACATGCCAAAAACCCATATCGGTACACCTCTAGTTCCAGGTTTGATGCCCGGTTATGCCAATTTGGTGTTGTTGTTTCCTTGAGCAAGAAGCTTTACTCAGATTGCTCCAGTCTACCCAGGGACCTGGTGGCCTGGTGTCAACTGGGGAAGCAGCCCACCCAGCTGTAACATCAATGGATACCAGTACCTGGTGTTTACTGGGGAAACAAATGCCCAACTGTCCTTGTCTCGCTTAGCGATGTTGGGGTTGTTTTGAAACCTCAGGTTTTGTGATCTCTCTCCATGACAACCTTGCCAGTCCTCCTACAGGTTACTAGCCCTGCCTCTAAGTATTTGCCTGCACAAGCCTCAAGTGCTTGAGTGATGTCCAAGCATGTCATTGCATGTTTGCTGGATGGCAATAGCTGTGTTTCACATGGCTGCCGTAGGCTTTGCTTTTTAGGCTCTGTGTGTGCGTGCGCACGCGTGTGTATGCGCACGTACATGCATGAGTGGAAGGAGGTACAAATGTGTAACAACATGCACAACATAGGTGTGATATAACATGGGCGGGTGCATGTGTACATAAATAAGATTCATCACCTATTATGCATTTTTAAAGGATCTCATCACCTTTTAAATCAGTAGAGTTCTTTAAAGTAGTCTCTCTGTCATCACCCACTGTACCTTGCTGTACGTCATCATGTTCTTGTTTGTTTATAGCAAATGACGATGATGATGAACCTTGTACCGATGCTACATGAGAGTTTATTTGTTTATTTATATACAGGAAAAGATAGTATCACCCAAACAATAAAACAAGTACACTGGAATTTTCAACTAGAGTAGGGACAAAGCACATCGATAAAAAGTACTGAAACAAGCCGGTGCATGATATTAAATCACAGTAAAACAATAAGTGTTATATCCCTAGATACCATAACAAAAAAGCACAGTAGAGATATAACACTTCTTATTGTTTTACTGTGATTTAATATCATGCATGCACTACTCCAGCTTGTTTCAGTACTTTTTATCGATGTGCTATGGTCTCTACTCTAGTTGATAATTCCAATTTTTTTGTGTGTAGTTGTTTGTTAACTTTTTTTATAATTATGACTGGCACATACTGCATCAAAAGAAAGAAATGGCACTGCGTGCCCCAGCTATATCAATTATTGTCTGAAAGTTGAAGTATCCATTACGCTTCATTGTCAGCTATGTTAAAGCCGTTACACAGCATTACGAATAGAGAACTGTTCAAAAAGCACCCCTGCAATCTATGCATATCGCATCAAACGAAAGAAATGGTGCTGCACGCCCCGGTTACATCAATTATCATCTGAAAATATTCATTATGCTTCATTGTCAGCTATGTTCAATCTGCTACACAGCATCACAAATCAAGTACTGTTAGAAAAGCACCTCTGCAGTCAAAGTAGCCACTATGAAAAACACGAATGATTTCCGTAATGAAGGAAAGCCATCACGTGCTTCCACCAAATCTGCACTTTTTGCTGTCAGCAAAGATGAATGAGACACAAAGGAGGACACTGGTAAGTCCATGAAGAATGCATTGTATGTACTGCAGTATGCCAAAAGGCACCTCTCGGGCGTAAGTGACATCAAACAGTGAAAAAAGCAAGTCCTTAGCCTTAGCTTTTATCGAGTTATGTTTGTCTGAAGGGTTACTCAGTCAGTCAGTATCTAGAAAATTCCGTTAAATATATATTTTTTTCTAAATTCCGTAGCAACTTATTGAAAGCATTTCAGGTCGATCTATCACCTCCAGTACTCAATGCTAACACTTAATACTACAATGAATATGTCAAATATTAATACATTCACAATCATGTTGTACAGTAAATGCCGTACTCATATGGGTCATGCTTCATTTTCTTTGCAGCCAATTCTCCCTGGTTATCTGACTTTCTTTTGTCTCTTTTATCAACATCTTCAGCTGTGCTCTCTGTTGGTGGACAGGATGACAATAAATACACTTGATACATCACAGAAGTAGCATAGTGGAATGCATAATATATCCAGTTCTTCTGAAATTGCTTTTATAAACACATGTGCACATGTAACTGTGTCTTTCTGTATCCATGTGAAAATTTTTGATGCTAAAAGCAGTCTGCATGTGAGAAATGAATGATGTATAAAGTCTCCAGACATAACAGAAACTGCAAAGCCAATACTTAACTTCACAAATGCAAAAACTGGCCTATCTATGAATCCATGTAAAGTATAACAGCTGCAGCCTGTAAACTCTTAAGCAATATTTGCAAGTCCAGTCTTCAGACATCACACACGCACGCACGCACGCACGCACGCACACAACAAGTCTTGTAACAAAAATAGGTCCAATATAGTCAACCAAAATTGGCATACTCTAAACCATTTTTGCTACTAAATTTAGTCTGGATTATATAATGCCAGAAAGTGAGCCAACTAGCAAAGAGGCAACATGGTTTGTATATCATAGAACAAAGAAAAAAAAATAAAGCAGTTTTATGTATCGCATGAGCTAGATAGGACATTATATATGCTAATACTTCTGAGAATGTGAAGCAAAGGAATTCAGTCATAGCTGATGGAAATGGAGAGCATTCACAACAAAATATTAATTGAAAATATAAGATAGAGATACTCCAATAAAGCAATCATATTTTCTCATCTTCAAAACTGCATAACAACACAATGTAAAATGCTATCCAAGGTACTCTCTAGACATTGCCTTTATCAAAACCCCATATGATTAATTACTGGAGTGTACATTGAAACTTTCATGGTCTTGTATGTAGTGCTGGGCAATATCACAATCTTTTCGTATATCGGGATATTTACATCTGATGTATCATCTTCAAATTGCAATATGGTCATATCATATTTCAGTAATTTTCTGTATTTATGTAATTCTACATATTTACACATATTTATGCAATTCTTTGATGGTAGTGCTAGTGAAATTATATCCAAAAAGCACTGGTTATTTATTTCTTAGAAAACATTTTTGCTACACCACCTAAGTATGAATATCGTGATATTTAGTAATATCATGATGTTTCAGGTGGTGATATATTGTTGGTAGGAATTGTGATATCACCCAACTCTACTTGTATGCACTGTGGTCTTTTCACTTTGTTGGATCCCTAGCTTGTTTATGCCTGGCCATGAAATGCTGTATGGCAAAATAGTGTATGTGAACATTGTTACCCATACTTTATAGGCAGAGCAAAACTACCGATTACAGGGACTTTCCTACAGAGCGGCAGAGTGGTGCTCTACTTTACTCAAAATTCTTTTGATGTGGTAAAAGGAATGTATATAATTAGCAAATTGATTTTGATTTTGTTAGCAGATTAACAGTTTTACTGTTCTACTTTATTTTGCTGGGGAAAGCAACTAGCTATACATGTATGTATATGTTTAAGAAGCTATCTACACAATTATATATGATAACTGTGTATTCATATACTGAGTCACCTTCAATTTCATCATACGACTGTGCAGTTGAACATACTGCAGTAGCTAGTGTCACTAACACCATGACAGACAAGTAAAGCATGTAGCTATACCTACAGGTGTATGAAGACACCTGGATAAATGCAAAAAGTCAATGATTAAGTAGAGGTTGAATGCAGACAAGATCTCAGATCCCAGGTGTTGTGGCTCCTCTAGAGCATGCCTAGTCTGTATGTTGCAGGGGATCAAGTCACCACTGGGTCGGGGATTTTTTTTTTCTGCATTCTTCAACATTTAGCATGTTTCAGACTCCCTGTATTCACAGGCTTTTGCCTTCTCACAGGTCCCTAGTGGGATAGCATTTGATTTAAAAAAACATTTTTGCCATCCAAAATCATCCAGCTGAAACTACTTTTAGATGTGGTCAAGCAAAAGTGATTATTGTTGCCAGTAACGGTTTAGTCGGATCATGTTTCCTGCTGTGACAGGCAATGTACTGATCTAAAATATTATCACATTGTTATTCACATTGCATGGAGAGTATTACTTTCTATGCATACATCAACAGGATATAATGTTTCAGTTCGCACCTACATGTTAAAGTGACTTCAGTTTCTTTCCTGCATGACTAGAAGAAAGACACCTTTTAACTTCCAAATAATGTGAACCATCTCCAGGAAGTTTGTTTGGACTGATTGGTAGAATCCAGTAAAACCAAACCATGCACCAGTTCTTTCCTTGGACATTTTTAATGAAGCTCTTATTGTAATCTGACACCGAAACTTTGTATTCATAAAACATTTGTCCTAATAATATTTGCACAACTTGCAGCAACAAAACATGTCCAGCCACCAAATAACAACAATGATCCAAACAAGGTAATTTTTTTTCTTCTTTATAGTTTGTCTTCATTAGCAATACCATTATCACTTAAAAGTTAAACAGTATGCATTGCATTTACAGTTTCATTGCATGCAGCCAAAATTATTGCTACCGAATTCATTCTCAAGTGGGTTAAATATTCAACTACAACACTTATTACTAACTATTAACATCGTATAACCTGCTAATCCTGTTTTCATTAATGGTGTGGCTGTTACAGGGATAAGCACAGTGAGGAAATTACAACCAGGAAGTTACAGAGCACTTATGCAGTGATGCTATAGGCCTTTACAGTTTTGATTCCACTATGCGGTGGTAAGATAGTTAAGTTTTCAGGACATGAAAAACCTTCAGTGTTGTTGACAACCCATTAAAAAGTTTTTGCTTTTTTATTGATGGCATTTCATTCATGTGCATAGTGTGTGATGTGTATATAGTGTGTGTGGCATCTTACTGTGTAATGGGAATGATTCACAAAAAGCTGTACCCTCAAATATGTATTTTGTATACAGTTGAACGTATGAACCAATCAATATTAAGCCCCATCAGGATTACTAGGGATTAGTCGGTTCCATTTTATCATCAAAACCCGTATATTTTAGCCATGTTACATGGGGATTTTACCACAAGTTGTGTCCTCCATGGGTGGAGAATTTGATTTTTAAAGTCAAATCCCCACAATTTCCCCCACGTGCACTGTGCCCGGAGGGGGTAGGCGGGGCAAAATATTAATAGGTGCATAATAATCAATCAATACCTGGAGGAAGCCTAGGTAAGTCATTCTTTATGTCTTTTGCAAGTTTTCTCACCACAGGGCTGTTGTCACTCTCAGCATATTCAGTCATTGCCTCTACAAACTTTAAAAAGTCGGTAAACTCGCCAACCATCAGTCCACCCCTCATCGATTCCAGCAACAAAACCGTCTTTTCCATGTTTGTTTTAGCCACCCTAAAGTTTTGATTCAGCTGCGTACCACTCATCAATCCTTTTCCTACAAAAGTTGGATACATTGCATCGGCTGGTAGAGCTATCGTCAAGTTCTTGTAATGCTTTTCGAACGCAGCAAGAACAGGATTGTCAGCCATTTCAGCTAACAAGCACTAATTGGGTATTTATAGGCGCTAATTGTAATTTACGCGCATGCAGTGTTGCCAGATGATTTGCTCCAAATGTTTATGTGAGAAAATAAATTTGTTCATAAAAAGTCAGAAAGTTCATAAATCCATAGTCACTTTCCAAAAACTAGCCAACACATTATAAATAGGTGGATCTCTGGGTTAGTAGGGCACTGAAGAGCAAAAAAAAAAGAAAAAGGTCGCCACCTAAAAGTTCATAGATTATTTCAGGTTCACAGACAAGCCAAAAGTTCATAAAAAATTCATAGATTATTTCAGGTTCACAAACAAAACAAAAAGTTCATAGCTAAATCTATGAACCAGGCTTTATGGCACAACATGGCAACACTGTTTATGTGGGAGCGCATCCAGCCGCCTACGCACTCCATCAAGCAATCTTGTGCATAGGCGGTGGGACTAAACATAGTAGACCGAGGAGTGTTGCAGAACAGCAGAAAACTCAGTAAAGGTGTTAGCGATTGTGTATATCACTCAGACTCCCTAAAATTAATGTGCTCTCTGACTCTGTCAAGCTCCCCAAACCTCAACAAACCACGTCCTGCTGCACTTGATCATGCAGGGCATAGATACTGGACTTACATCTAGTATCTATGATCAGGGCAAGTATACCTGGAGACATGATTGAGTCTTGCAGGTTTTTGTTCATGGACTTCAACAACACTTACCTGAATGTTTTGAACTTTATGCTGCCCAGTCACCTTCCAGGTTATCTAGCTGTCTACTTCCTAGCAGTAGTCTATGGTAACTAACTTAGTTAGTCTACCACCCTTAGTAGACTTGACCCGGTCTTGATAAATTTCTTCTAAGATTCAATCTATTTGTTTGAACTAATAATTCCCACTACTAATACCCAGCCAGAAGCATCTATTGACTGCAAAGGAAAATCGGTATGGCCCTTTAATACGTGATCTTCCAGCATAAATTAACTGCTAATCTTATTTCTATTGAGATTTGATGTTTAGCTAGGTCACTTTTACTTTATGTCAGACACACTAGCACTTGCTCAAGTGGCTAGCACTTCTGGTGTTGCAAAGAAGCTAAGACCATAGTATAAGATTAGTATTGCCGTGTCCTACTCATATAGAATTTTTAACTCTAGAGCCTTCCTGGACTGGACCTCCTGATCTGAACTTTTTTCTCTTTCAATACACTGTATACTTTAATAATGTAGTGTCAGCCTTGCCATGGCTCCTGTACTGACCACTCTGTGGCTGTCAGCCTGTGGTATACCCCTGAAACTAAGCCCCTGTATTATTGCAATTGTTTTGATCAATAAGATGTCTTCCTCCTCCATCAGGGACATTATATAGCTAGCTTAGTATACCTCTGACTATCCAGCAAGGGGGTGGCATTTCTATATCCTGTTCTCCAATAGTGGTAAACGCCTCATACAGGGTTTGCTTTCTGTGTTCACCCTCCAGTGCCTAACTGGTAAAGTTGATAATTATAAACCCAATTATCATTCGAAGTGGTGTATAAAGATTTTGTGAAAAAATTAATAAGCCTTGACACTCTTGGCTTTTGCTGAAAAATGCACTTGATTGAATTCTACTATAGTTATGTAAAATTATATTCACTTTAATTTTGTTATCCTTAAAGTATCAATCATGGTATGCACTTTCAGTTATGTGCTTGTCTTTTGACCATTGCAAATTTCCAGCTTGACTTTCACTTTGACCAAGGAAGTGCCACCCCTTTGACTGATAGGGAAGGAGTTGAGGGTAATCTGACATAGACCAGACTGATCATGACTTTTAATTTTTATCATTACCTGAGTTAAGGATGTGAAGGTAATGCCTTTGTGTCCTGCATGAAATGCATCTGTGTGTGTAGCGTTTAGGATTTCTCCTTCGGGAGGAGAGGGTGGGGAATCAGCTGCAGAATTTGGAGGGTGACCAGGTGAATAATTATAGTTGGCCATCTGTGTCATGAGTATTGATAGGTGAAGCCAGATCCTATGGTTGGTATAGAGCTTTAATAGTTTTAATTTTAACTTGGGGCCATGTTCTAACAGTGACAAAGACAACAATGATGAAATTGCAGTACAAAAAAATGGCTGCAAAGGTCAAAATTGTGATGGTCCTATATATTAGGGGCACAGTTAAGTTGACATGGAAAGTTCATGGTTTCCTCACAAAAGACACAACTCTGTTCTACTATAATGTATAATTATGTGTAATTAGTATTGGCCACCCCCCCTAAGGGTTATAAAAATGTAGTGTCTCCTAGCGACCAAATGCTAGTGGTAGTTATGATTAGCAGTACAAGCCATAAACCAAACAGATACACTGTATTCCTTAGGCTCCATCCCTTTTCTTTTGATAGTTATGTCTTAATTGGCAAACATTATGGTCAGACACATAACAGAGGCTATTTAGATGCCAAATATCTGGTGACTGACTGTTCCACTTGCCATATTATTACAGATGTGAAAAAGGAATTTACTAACAAAAGTAACAACAAATACTTTACCAAATACAAACTTACAAAAGCATAAAAATACATCATCGATATCAAAAATAAGATAAAAACCTAAGAAAATCCGAGCTTTGTAGCATCCTGAAAGAAAATATTATAACATTAGATACAGCATCTTTAATAGTACCTTTCTAATACACTCAATTAACTGCTTTAAAGACTCATCATATTTATCGTCTTCATAAAAACTACCATAAAGAAGACGTGTTGTATTAATATGGAAATGAACAGAAGATGGTTTAGCATCATCATCAATCTTTTCACGGAACAATGGATATAGCTTCTTTTCCTTAGAAGCTGCATAATCAACTTCTTTGGGGCACCATTTTGATTCAGTGTAGTTCTTTGTGTATATGACAATCATTCCATGACAATCATTTATAGCTGTCATAATTTTTGTTGGAAGTTCATCTCCGATTCCTATATTTTCAGTGTCAATAAACACTTCCCATCCTTGAAGTTTCAAGTCATCATGTAGTCTTCCAGCAAAATTATTGGTGTTATCCTTATGTGTATAGCTGATAAATAAGCTGAACTTCTCTGTAACCAAAAAGTAAATTCTGTACCATACAGTTGTATAATACATTTGTAGAAAGGAAATGGTACCATGTATTCTAATAATTGTAACAACATACATGTCATATTTTGCTATACTTAAAGAATAGACTGAATCAAGTTGTAGGTCAAATCTCTCGTAGTTGGATAATCGGGGACTAACTCCAGTGGCAGATCTAGCCAAAAATTGATGTAGGTGAATAATAGGTATCTGAGGATATTTCTCTCAGATAGGATTTTAGAGTACCTTTGTTTAACAATCATAGCAAATCCAATGCTTTATAAAAACTATGGCTGACTGTAGGACAAAAGTTGCGACTAAGCTGTAGATTTGATTGCTTTATTAGAGTAGATACTTGACTGCTCTATTAGAGTATCTAAATACATTAGGAGGTGAAAAGTAAAGTGTTTACAACAACAGTACATTAGACTGCCAATGAGCTAGAATTTAAAAGGAAATTCCTGTTGAAACCACAGAAAACCACCTAAATCCACCACTGAACTGATAATAAATGGCACTCGCAAATACACTAGAGGCCCTTTCTACTCTATATGCTGCACTCTTTAAATGATTGACAGTCAAACAAGTGAATTTAATAAAGAAAAATTACAATACCTAAAAATATTGAAATTATAATGTGACAGGGGTTCACAGTAGGGCTGAGCGATACTACCGTTTTAGCGATATATCGCGATATTTTGAAAGTATCGATATCGCGATATTTTGTTATTAACTATCGTTATACCATGCCTGTACATTATTGTCATTAAAATCCATTTGTTATGCAGCACTAGGCTAAGAATCCTTATAAGTCATAACCTGGTTACCTCTGCAGAGAGGTGTGAACACCATAACATAACTTCAAAGCATGTGTTACAATAACTGTTACTGTAAACAAGGATGACAGTGGCTAGTTTGATGCTACTTTTAAAGACTTCCAGCATGAATACTGAGGAATACACTATGTAGCACCAGCTATGATTGACATATTTGTAAGTATCGTGAACTATTCAGTATCGTGAATAGTGGCTTTAGTATCGATCGTGATACTAAAATGGCAGTATCGCTCAGCTCTAGTTCACAGTGCCACTGAATGTTTGGGTAGCTGGCCATTGTAGCAAGAGTCAATAAGGACCAGGTAAACGTGAACTGACTATATAGTACAAGATACCAGTCAAAAGACATACAGTGTATGATCTCAGTAAAATTTTCTTTGTTACACAATAAGTTGTGTAATGCATGCATGTGGAAGATGGATTAAGAATCTGTAAGTGTACTGGAACTGATCACTTACTCACTAACAAGTAACTTGGTAATAAATTTACTCACTTGTTGTATCAGTAGAGTTCTCCGAAGCATTCTCTTGATCCCTTTCAACTGTACTCTGTTGTCTATCATCATGATCCTGGCTTTGTGATGATGATGAGGCTTGCACGGGTGCTGTAATTATTAAATTACAAGGGTACGCCAGTTCTGCATTACATAATACATACATATATACAATGCAAAATACAGCCAAACTGTACAAAGAGTGTGGCAGTTATGAAATTAAACGTGGCAGCCAAGTTTTTAAAAGACTGTTCGCACTACTGTATATATTTAAAATGATTGGCATTAACATCATTGTAGTTGGCTGTCACGTTTGATTTTACAACTTTCTCCCTGCATTTGAAGGCCACACCCTCTTAACTGTTTTGCATGGATTTCACTACTTTTTGTATTACACACTGTATATCTCAAAGATGTTTTTGCTCCTGTCTACAGATACTGCAATGATTATAGAAGAAGTTGCAAATGTATCGTATATTTTTGCAATGCTCTAATAGAGTGCACATTTTTTGAGGACTACTAATACAACACTATGAATGCTCTACATTTCCATCGGTAGATCTACAAATTTATCGATTGAAACTATAGAAATGAGTGTTAGACACATGAGTTAACTGGCCAATCTCAGGCCAGGAGTGTGATGGAAATCAAGGATGAAAACAGGTTAACGGACATTGCATGTACGGCTAAACACATGTATATGCAGTACAGTAGGCATGTAGCAGAAGCATGAATTAGTTTTTGAACTTTCTTTGTAAGTAGTAACACAGTTCAAAATGTGAAGAGAACCACCAACAAAGATGCTGTGGATGGATGAACTGGAGTCTATGGTTGAGAGAAGGCCACAGACTGGGCAAGCAAGAATTCACCATCAATACCAACCGTTACAAGATATAGGAAGAAGCCCTCACTCCACAGGATTCTGTGTATAAATGATATTTTTCTGGTTCCTGTATAAACACACATAGCTGTAGTGTGGCATACTTACGTATGTATAACCATCTCAGCAAAAACCCACCTAACTTTCAATTTCTCAGCATTGTAGTTTCAGCTTATTGTGGTGAGTAACGTTTTGATATTATAGTGCTAGACAGTAGGAAGAGCAAAGAAATCAACTTGTATAGCAACTATACAGGAAATAACTACAGGCCATAACTTTTGTTTGCACTAGTCTACAGCATTGAAATTGTTCACCATAGATTGGCAAATCAACCAAGGTATATTTAGCCCTGTATATAATCATATGAAACGAGAAAATGATGACAATCTTGTTTACATCTACCATTGTAAACAAATGCACATGACACACATACTGTAGGGGCAACAAGAAATGAAACAGAAGATTTTTGAACTCTCCATGAGCAGGTGAACATGATGGTGTATAGGTTTACTTAATATGATTCTTGCTTCTCTGAGTAATGGCTTGAGTCTTTGTACGTAGCTTGCACAATTTGGTGTACCGTTAACTTCACGAATTTTGTTTTTCTCAAAATGCTAGCTTGTGCAAACGTTTTTGTTGAGACGGTCACACATATGTCAGAGCTGAAACTGGGTCACTACTGCTGACCTGAATAGAAATCCGGGTCAGACCCGGGTTAATTAAAACTGAGATGTGCACCAAGAGTTATGTATGTTTGGGTGCTTGACTAGCATGTTAAGTGTTAAGTGTAGCTATATAAAAAACTAAATAGGTATGGTATGTAATTAATTTTAACAATCAGTGGGCATGGTTCCACAGACAGAAGATATAATGTTTTATGTAAGTGGGTGTGACTTAGTGCATACCTACAAGCTACAACTGTTCCATGTATGCAATCACACATTTCCAATTTTAAAGTAGGTGTGGTTTCACAAAGAAATATCTCGTGCAATAAGAAATGATTAGTGGGTATGACTTCACATAAGCCTGCAGACAACAATGGACATGGCATGCCTACAGACTGCAATGCTACTGATAAATGAGTGTAGCTACATGTATACCTACAGACACTAATCCTGATGAGTGGGTGTGGCTCATGAAACTAGCTGGGTCGCAGCAGGACTAGACTAACTGTGATGTATCAGCACTTTTCCACATTGCCAAACTAATCAATTCATTTCACACACAATCCAAATTTGTGAAGTGCCGGATGACCCAGACAAAATGTGACCAGGTGACCAGACCCAGTTTTAATATTGATACACATACTCTAAACTAACAATCACTTGTAATGTTGAGGATAATTGTATAACACACAGTACTTACAAGTTTTCTGTTTTCTCTTCTTTGCAGCTGTTTCCTCAGTCTCTCTTTTGTCCCTTCCACTTCTTCTCTTCCTTTGTACACGTGATGAAACTAAAGATATGCATGTCCAATGAGTAAACAGTATACAGGCAACAATTGGGCAACACATTTTTAGTAGAATACACTATCACAATGTTTATATATAACAGTCAATTCGTACAAAGTGCACTTCAACACTACACTGACAACCAATTGCAGGTTGGCATTATAGTTTTACTGTAAACCACATATAGATAGAAAAAGGTTCATGGTGAAGTAGGAAGAATGCTGTATGAAATTGAGAGTGATCAAGTGTGTGACATGTCAAGTTGCAAAAACTAGTGAAAAGCTGTTTGATTTAACACATTGAATCTAATTAAGGTTCAGTCTCTGTAAGACGGCTAATCACGTGACCTGCTACAATCTCAGACATGTTTCTTAATATCTGTGTCTATTCAAAGAATAACTTGTTTTACTGTACACATGTTTGTACTTTCTATTGTATGCTGTTTATCGATTGATTACTGGAATCAGCAGCAACAAGATGAATGCTCCAAATGAAACAACCAGAAAGCACACAGAGTGTCTCTTAATTGCTGTTAACTTGGTTGTGTAGAACAACGTTGAAACCGGGTCACTACTGCTGACCCGGATGACCCACTGACCCGGATAGCAATCCGGGTCAGACCCGGATGTGACCCGGATTAATTAAAGCCGAGACATGTTTCAGCTAGTCTCGAGCGAGCGAACGAGTCTACATTTTGAGCGTTCCATTCGTGTTGAGTAAATATTGCAACTTCAGCCTATCTGTAGGTTGAAGACCAAAAAAAAAAAAAAAAGGTCTTCACCTACTGACAATAGCTACCCCTCACCATAGATACCCTCAGTTTCGTGCTACATACTACACTTACTAACAAATGGGCGTGGCTGAGCGTATGTTGGTAATGCGATAAGTGGGCGTGGCTCACGAAAGAGCTATGCGATAGCGTTTATAAGTTTCCGCGTCGTCAAACGAACAATTTCGTTTCTCACGTGATCCAATCCGGGTCAGACCCGGATAAATTGTAAACCGGGTCAGACCCGGATGACCCGGAGAAAATGTGACCCGGATGACCCGACCCGGTTTCAACGCTGGTGTAGAATATGTGTGATGGCATACATCTGAAGCCTTAATATGGACTTGTACACCAGTACCAAAATAACACAACAGTATAGTGCACGACACAAAGGGGTTCAAATTAGGCTTTGGTTGGACGTCATGGCACACTTCCAACATCAAACTGGCAGCCACTATAGTTGTTTGAATTCGTATATAAAGTTACCAACAAGAGTAAATCATTAAAAACAAATAGATTATTACAAATGAAGAACTGTGCAAGAAGTGCCTCTGCAGTCACTACAGAAATTATGGGTGATTCTCACAGTACACTGAAGCCATCTTGCGTTACCACAATTCAACACCTATGTGACAGTGGAGAAAGAGTTGGGACACAAAGGAGGAGAAAGGTCTGTAACAAACATTTGATTCATTCGGATATTCGTTTGAATTTTGGTATCCATATACTAAATTTACCCTTCATATATTTGTTTACTAGTAATTTAATAAATTACAAGTGTGTACAGAGAAAATGGCTTTGATTACCAGCTAGATTAGTACAAAATGGCCTATTCTGCTATTTTAAACTGACTATAAGTACAACTAGTCAACTACCATTAATTTTACATACGTATATTTTACTAAGTTCAGGAACAAAAGTGGTAAGTATGCAACAATAATTATGTAGCACCTTTGCATTGTTTAAAATTTTACCACATAGTTCACGGTAAGACATCCAAATATCCGGATACTAAATTTGACATTTGTTGCAGCCCTAAAGTCTACAATCCATGTATTGTATATAGCTGCTGTGGTTGGCAAAAAGGCATGTCTCAGGCCAAGCAACGTCAAAGATATCAAGCCGTAGCCTTAACCATAGTCAAGTTATGCTTGGCTGGTGGCATCAGTAGTCAGTTAGTAGAAAATTCAATCAATTTCAAACTTCATAGAAACTTGTTGGAAGGGCTATGGTCACTCTGAAGGCATTTTTGAGTACATGTCAATTTAAGATGAAACTTGCAGTACTCAATGACTTTCCATCCATATAGACAATTACCACTTTGCACTAAGAGTGGTGAAACTTTGGTATAAAAAAGATTGTAATGAGTATCATTTTCTTTACATGCAAGAACATCAAAGCTCACATGAACATATATCCCTGCTTGTCCACCATTAATGTTTATATATACTGATCAATTTTGATAAAAGACGTCGACATGGGTATACACAGAAGGCCTAAATCCTGCAAGTGTGCTCACACATACATAAACAAAACAAATAAATAAATAAATTGATATACTTCTAAAACCAGGCACCTATGTAGTAATACTTTAATATTGTTGTGTCAGTTTTGTATTATTGCATTATATAAATTACTATGTTTTCGTTGCTAAGGAAGCGCAAACTGCACAAATAACAAGCACTCAGAACTATCTTCTTACCTGTTTTATAGTGTGCATGGTGTAAGAGAGACATGCCCCTTTCGTCTCTCAAATGGATACAATATTTTTAGGAGCCTACAAGGTCTGCACTGTCATTTTTCAATCTTTGCAATATATATACTCATACAGACTACTGGAAAAGCTGTTCATACCATATTCAGAAACCAGTTCCATCCTTTCAAACTGGCATCTTTTCAGAGTAACTCTTACCTGCCGGTAATTACGCTTAATTCAGAGTATGTACTGCGATATAGCTCATACTAGCTGTTTTCATATACTATATGTACATACAGTGTACATGTAATAGTTGTAACAAGGCATACATATCAGCCAAATTCCGAATGCCTGTGTTACAGCTAATATGTAACACTTATCAGGCTGATAGCCTGTACAGGGCGATCAATCACCCAAGCCAATACGAATGCAGCCACTGGATGTATTATATATGCATACCTAAAATTTTTGATTATGGGTTAGCAGCTAGTACGTTCTGGTTACGGTTGGTTATGATAAACGGACATATCCTAGAGACATCACAGAGAATTTCCGTTACACAAGTTTAATGTTTTAGCTATTGAATCATTTATGGAAAAACTACGCAGTTCACTAAAGGCCTAGGCAGGTAAGCTTGCTTGTAGAATGGTTACTCCATGCAGAGTGGTAGATTCATGATGGGGGCACGTCCGCATTCGAACAACGTGCGGAAACGATCTATGAATAAGCTATAGCACTAGTTTTCACCTTAGCCCAACATTTTTCAACTCGTAGGATGGCGAGGATAACAAAACACTCTCCATCTGAGTGGTTTTCATAGCGAAATCCAAGTCGTGCATCCTAATCATGTGAGTGTTGATTGATCCCCACAATTGATTTCAGTCTATATAATCACTGCCCAGTTGTAGACCAGCTACATATGAAATGTAGCCCAGGCGGCTCCTTTGATCTGAGGTGTGAAAGTGTTACATACATACATACATACATACATACATACATACATACATACATACATACATACATACATACATACATACATACATACATGCATACATACATACATACATACACACACACTTTACGGAAAACAGTTTCAGGAAGCAGGTGCACGGTTGTGGGCATGCGCTTAAAGACGAGCAAAAATACACTAGTGCATACACAGCACAAATGTCTAGAGAGTTGTAACATACAAAACAGGACACAGGAATAACAGTTCAAATACAATATGCAGCTATGGCAATGAAGTAGACCAAAATGCAATCCCATTTGACAGAACAATGGAGACTAACATGGAAATTACAATGTATGCCACAAACAAGAGATACAACCAAGCCATAAAAAGCTCTGTCTGTCTGTCGAACTAATGACAATTTTGTGGGACCAGCAGTTTGTCAATAAATTCGATGCTACACATTCTTCGGTTTTAGTAGTGCAATCAAATTTCCCACCAAATGAAATTGTTTGACAATCTGATTTGGCCTAACTGTAGTCTAGCCACATTTACATTAAATGCTCACTTTTACTATCATCACCATCATAATCATCCTCATCATTCTCACTGTTAGATTGGCTGGACTCTACTCGTTCTTTTATCTCTTTAGCTAGTTGTTTGGTGGTGTCATTACCATGGTTACACATTATATCCAGCAATGTGTAGAAGCTGCTGGTGTATCCACTGTTCACAGGTCCTGGTGTATGATGTATACATTATATAGCTAAGCATGCATGGTGACAATACCTGATATATGCCTAAGCAGCTCTGAAACTCTTTCTGAAGACCTGGGGATACTTGTAATATACTCCTCGTCATCATCCTGTATGATTTTTGCACTCAATAAATACGGAAGGAGATTGTTAATGTCTTTCTTCACGGTATTCACCAGCTTGGCGGTGAAACTAGTCAACACGTGGTACTCCTTAGGTGGAGGACTGACCATTGTTACGAGAGTACACCGATTGCGCGACCGATTGCTACCGGTATATAAGATGGGCGTGGTCTCGGGTGAATAAATTGCCGCACTTCCCGCAATTATTCTAATTAATGCGCTATAGTAAGAAGAATGTTACATTTATAACATTTAGCTCTCGGCTTATAACATTTAGCTCTCGGCTTTCCGTTAAATGGCCGGTCCTTTACCAAGGGAGCGGGATGTTCTGATTTCTAACTACGCCAACCTCACCAGCACCGTCAGGGATGTAGATCACCTCCTTCCTCACTTCGTATCCGCCAGGATTATCAACAATGATGATACCGAGGAGATTGGCGCGGTGCATAGGACTTCAGAAAGAGTTGCAAAGTTACTAAAATATATATCAGGTACTGGCTATTAAAGATGGTGGTCTTTGTTATTGTGCATGTGGTGTGTATTTGTTAGGTCCATTGGACGCTGGTTTCACAACCAGTTTTTATAAAATGTTGGATATAATGTACAACTATGGCAATAGTGGCACTAAGGAACTGGCTGTTTCTATGAAAAAACAACTAGGAATATCAGTTGTTGAGCAGTCTACAGCAGTCCCTGTACAACCACAACAACCAGACGTCATCGTTAGTAATAGTAATACAAATGGGAATGGTGCTAGCGCAAGTTAGTGTGTGTGTGTGTGTGTGTGTGTGTGTGTGTGTGTGTGTGTGTGTGTGTGTGTGTGTGTGTGTGTGTGTGTGTGTGTGTGTGTGTGTGTGTGTGTGTGTGTGTGTGTGTGTGTGTGTGTGTGTGTGTGTGTGTGTGTGTGTGTGTGTGTGTGTGTGTGTGTGTGTGTGTGTGTGTGTCAGCATGGCCAAGTGGTTAGAGCAACAGCTGTTCTGGTAATTGCAAGGTTCCACAGGTTTGATGCTTATTAACACCTATTGTTGTAATGAAGATTGGGAAAGTTTATCCAGCTGTATTGATGGGAGAACTGGAGTGGAATAGAAGTTAAGGTGTTCTGAACCTTCACCCGCTATGTGAAACAAGAACAGTTGACCCTTTTTTTTTTTCCTTTCTTTATTGTTATGAGTAAGTAGCGAAACCTTGAGCAGGATGCTAGTGTATATAATGCAAACCAAAAAACATTACAACTAGGTCAGTTAAAATGGTTCATGTTGAGGCATAGGTATCTATTAACCCATTGACAGCCAAATTCTCCAGGACCCTTGGCCGAATTGCCGAATCGCACCATACTAACCGTCTAGTACACAGAACTGCTTAGAAACCATATATCTAAATACTCGCTATAAACTAAGGAGATCGACTGTGTTGTTTTTGTTTACATAACAGTAGCCGCAACGAAGTTATTAGACAACAAAGTCTAAACTTTGGTAAAAACCAGCCCGAACCAACAACGGAATCCCAACTAGCTATTTGCTAAGGTGTATTACACTCCAAAGAACTATTGTATACAGTTTACTTACAGTGTGATCCATTCCACAGCTGGTTTCTTCGTGATTTGTCCCATTTCTACTATTGCGCATGCGTATCTGTACTCGTGTCCACCATGCCATGTCTGGGATAAAGCAGCCGGCTGTCAACTTAACCTGTCTCCATCGATGTATAACACTTTCTTTGTTATCAGCTAGTAGATTTTAAGTCGAAGAACGATTTAATTTGCCTATTATAACAGGTTACACTTTACGCTATTACACAACAATCGCGCACTAGTCCGGGAAGGATCTGGTTATCCCAGAAATGGGACCTCTATGGGCGTGTCTGTTTCAGTACTAGCGCATCTTTCTATGAAACGCGTTTTACAAGTTATAGCTAGTCTAAAGTTTATTCTACGAGTGAGTTATGATGCCATGCTGCCATATGGCGGCAGTGGCTGTTAAAGGGTTAAGTATATTTTAATTTTGTGGCAATTTATTGGAAGCTTTTGTGGGCCCACTTTTGGGCTTGACTATACCTAATAGGTAATAATGCTGTAAAGGCATTGTGCATTTTTCGTGAGAAAGTACAAACCCCCATGATTTATAGTATGCAGCACTACTGTACTGTATGATCATGTAGAATCATTTGTGTGACATGAATCACTCTACAAAAACACATGCACACATTGATTTGTTCACAACAAAATTTTCTTGCGTAATTTGTTTTCATGCAAAAGGTCAGATATTTTGACGGTTAAGGATAAAATTATGCTAATTGAATATGTACTCCCGTATTATATGGGAATACCTATTACCATGGTGCTTTCCCATATAGGAGAAATATGGTGTACCCCCTTGCTAAATTACTCCCGTATCATATAGGAGAAATTTCCACACTAAATTCTAAGAAAGAGCAAATGCTGTGTGTGCGTGCGTGTGTGTGCACTCTAACATGAGAGTAAGGGTGTACATGTATGTGTGTGTTCTGGCATCCATTAGTGGTAAAAGAGTAAAGAAATTCTTATGAACACTACATATACGTATGTTGTATGCACCTGTGTAGGTGCCTCGTATATTAACCCTGAAGTGGTGTTTGATGAAGAAGATGGAAGGGGTATCATAGATGACCATATGTTGAGTGAAAAGAAGAAAGCTGTGTGCCGTGTTCATGGATCGTAAGTCTGTATATTGAAAATTGTCTTGTGGTATATATGTGCATGCCTGTGTGTTTGTAGTTATATAAATAGTTGATCAACTGTATAATGTAAAGGTGTACATTGTAAACAGTTTTTCTTTCTTTTTCTAGTCAAACAATGGGTACTGGGTTTATTGGTTTTGTTGGACTGCGCGGTGATTATTTTACTGCCTTGGTCACCAACCATCACGTAATCCCATCTTTGGAGGATGCCATGAGCAGTAGGATAACATTTGAGAAGGTGCCAGCAATCAAGTTGTGCAATATTATTGTCAAAGGAGCTGATAATTTCATCACTAGTCCACTAGAAATGGTAAGTAGTTTTGAAGCATACGTAGTAGTAAAACCCCCTAGCTAGTATACTTGAAAATTAGTAGAAGTAGGGTTCCAGCAATAAAATGTGGTAAAACAAGAGATAGAATGATCAGATGGTATTGTAACATAGCTAGGTAGGAAAATACCTACTTTGGTATGTAATACCATTGTTCATTGTTTGTTTCTCGTAATTTACTTCACTATCTTTTATCACTTCATGTTTTGTATGTTTGTTCGCTTGTTATAGCATGGCTATGCAGGGTTCTGCCCAAAAATTCCTGAGTGGTGGCCTAAAGTTAACATGATATGCTGTGTGTTATATTAGGGTATATACCACTTTAGCATGGGCGTTCAAAGGCACTGCTTGGGGTTTAACTCGCGTATTGCCCAGGCATTATCTTGTGCCCAGGCAATATCATGGGAAAGCGGTTTACCAATGACTTTGATGCCCAGCCAGTTCAAAGAAGTAATATGCTTTGACTCGTTTTATTGAGCGACACAGAGTTTTGTATTGTGGGACTCATTTTTGTAGTGATTGCTAAGCTGAGTATATTTGCTATGATAGATTAGTTGGCTGTTAGTAAAGGATAATGAAGACACAAAATAATTGTTTGGGCAATCGTGAATGTGTATTTCTACCCCCCACGTAAGAACAGACCACAGAACAGCAAAACTACTGTTGCTACGCTGAAATAGGTTAGTAACTTACAGTCATAAGTACTTAGCTTAATATAATAACATACTTACTGTCCCAATAGCAAAGTTAGTTGGCTTAACTTAGTACTAAAATGATAACAATATAAACTTCATCCCACAATCGCAAGTTTTATAATGTTGTGTGTTTCAGCATAGTAACGTATTAATGACGTTTTAACGAATGAATAGCGTTGTGATTGCTATTAGCCCACACTATTAAAACCACAATTGATCTTCAGGTACTACAACCCTATAGTGTATAAAACAAACAGGGTAAGTTCTCATCAGTTCTTTCCACCTATTAGGTGAGTGCGCCCCAAATTATATATGTGACCCAGTCTGAGAAAACCGGTCTTTTCCCCCATGTAAGCAGATTCGATTTTTCACCCAGGACACAAAGCTACATGAATAAACTATCTAATTCCACGATCAAAATCAGCTAGACTTGAGTGGTCTGGTTTTGCTGGCTGCTTTTCCCAAGCCCAGTGGCGATCCGTACATGTGGTGTGGGGCCTTAATGGAGCTCTGGTCAGCCTGGGGATGATTGTATGTGGCTGTACAGCTCTGTGGTGTTGAATAAGTACCTCTGCTGTGAATTTCCTTTCATTTTAGCCAGTTTTGAGACCTCAATGGCCCAAAACTTGGCGTAATTCATCCCTTGGCATTCCTTTTCAATTTTTGATCACCATCTTTCCCGCCTTCCAGGGCACCCGCCTCCCACCCAATTTGCAGCTCGCCTGATACAGTCAACCTTGGTTTTAAAACTATCTAAAATGGCGGGAAACTCAGTTGTTGGCTACTTGCATAGTGGATGCTCTGGAAGGTAGGGAATTGGTATAAAACATGTGAAAATTTGGTACACATAGCTTCAACCATTGGCGAGCTACAACACACTAAATACTTAAAACTGTTGTTTCTCGATACTTTTAAATAGGCGATAAGCCCGGTTTTCCCAGACTGGGTCACATATATCACTTATACCATGCTTGGTATTTGTTGATATATATGTCCGCAGCCCTCGAGCTTTGGGTGTATATATCAGCAAATCCCTCACAGCCGTGATATACGTAACTATTAAATATTGCACATGTAATCAGTAATATGTTTAAGAATTGTACTGGTTGGATTTAAGAGTGTATTGGTTGGTTTTTAGAAGTACTGGTCACTTTGAACCACTGCCAACCAGTGCGGGCAGAACCCTGGCTATGATACAAGTTATGCTAGTGGCTGTTGTGTTTTAACACATGACTATGACTGCTTTATTAGAGTATCTTAATCTCGTTGCTTATTTTGAGTGAGTTACATTGCATTAAGTAGTATAGTAAATATATGTATAACATGATTTACAGGTAACCTAGCAAATTAATTCAACAAAGTCTTAACATATGTGACCGGACCTGTAAGAACCCCATATGTTAGTGCTTTTTTCGAATTCCATTTTATTGCATCTTAATCTAGATAGCCAAAGGGATGGTCATCCGAAGTTTTTCAGCCCTAGAAGCCAAGAACTTTCGAAATTACAGTGCTACAAAGTGGCAACAATAGAAAAATTGATTTGTACAGTGACAATACAGAAAATAAACTGCAGGCCCTTAATTAAACGATCGTAATTTATGAATGCAGTCCTAATGCAACTTACACCATCATGTTCTCCATGAACAGGTGCTAGGTAAGTTTTTTCTTCCAGGCAATCAGGGTGAAGGTGAAAACGTGAGGGAAAAATAATAATCGTGAACCGTTTGTCCAATGCAATGCTCATATCTTCTGTCTCCTTGGTAGTACTGACACGAAACAAAAACTTTTGCTTTGGGGATCACAATGCTACCAAGGTTTATGACTTTAAACAAAACGCTTAAATAATTTACGGAATTTTTTTGCAATTTCATAAATACTCGACCCATTGGATTTATTGCATTCTACTGTAAAACTAGGCTTGTGCAAACATATGGGATTCTTACAGACCTGGTTACATATATGAGGATATAATGAAAATCCTGTTTCTTTTTCAATCACACTGACAGCTTTGTTAACCAGTATTCACATCAGAGTAGATTGCAGTCAGATTTGCATGGAACTCAAGAGCTTGAATCTATTTGTCTGTGATTGTGATAGAAATCCACTGTAAGAAGGGACACATTTCCTAGGAGTGACCACCACACAGTTCGATAAAGGTTGGTTATACAGTGATCGGTTAATCGATTGGATATTGCTGTGGCTATACATGCAAGAACCAATTGTGACTGTCTCGGCAAAAGCCTGCCTTGTTCGCAGAACTTCCAATTTTTAAAAAAAAATTATTTTCGCAGAACTATCTACAGTGTCCAATGAATGGATCACCAAGGTTTCAGCTTATTGTGGTGAGTAGTTTTGGAATTATAGTGCTAGACAATAGGAAGAACAAGGAAATTGTTTTGTACAGTGGCTATACTTGAGATAAACTACAGGTGCTTACATATATTCACAGCCATAACTTCCATTTGCCTTAGTCTACAATGTTCGAATTTGGCTCAAAATGTTCACCATGGATTAGCCAATCAACCAAGGTATAGTCTTAGTGCCCTGTAGTGACTTAGGTATGTGGGGAATTTTAAGTAATAGTTAGACTTCAGACCACAGGGGTCTAAGTAATTTAGTAACCCGATGGCCCTGTGTCGTGGCGCCTGAGCGAAGCGAAGGCGCTACTACAGGGCCTGAGGGTTACTAAATTACTTAGACCCCTGTGGTCTGAAGTCTAAGTTATTTAGACCCTTTATGTAGTTGTTGTACCTTAACATTGTTGACAGCTGCTTGTAACAGAGAAATGTAGCGTTCATTAGTAGAAACAAGCCATTACTCCACCCGTAACAATAGTTACGGGCGAGGTTACGGGTTTAAAATTAATTTTCAGGTGGCGATGCGTTGCCAACGCTACCAGTCCGGGTGCGCGTAATAAACATGAAAAGGGTCTAAGTAAACATGAAAGGGTCTAAGTAAACATGAAAAGGGTCTAAGTAACTTAGACACCTCCAAAATTCACCAAATTCACCACCAAAAGGGTCTAAGTCTTTCTTTTCTGAGTAATGACCTGATAAAACTTGCATATTTTTTTCTTTGTAGCTTACAATTTTTAATTTAATTTTTTTCTAAAAACACATGCTTGTGCAAACGGGTCCAGATAAAATGGCACTAAATGCACTTTTGTTCCTATATATATGGGCAAGATTTAGTGCCACTAAGCACTAAATCTTCCCTATAATACATGTGGGATGAAGCACTATACTCAAATATTATTTCTTGCCCTTATATGTAGGAAAGATCTAGTGCTAAGGTACACTAAATGTTCCCTACAATGTAGTAGGCAAAATATTGTTCAATGAAGCACTAATTATTCCCTACATTGTTGTAGGCATAAAATAATACTTCATAAAATAATACTTCATTATTAACACTCCACCTTGTTTAGAGCTAAAAATATTTCTCTGTTACCTGTTTACTCCTTGAATGCTAGTTGACATGTCTGGCAGAGAAAGGTGTTGGTATTAGCTAAAAATATTTCTCTGTGTCCTGTTTATTCCTTGAAAGGTGTTGGTATTTTACAATTGGCAATACCAGTCCACTATCCAGTTGTACTGGTTTTAAAGCTAGTCTTACAAGTATGCCCAGCGTTGCATATAAAAGCAGGTAGTGCATTGCTACTCAGTCTCCTACCTTGGTCAGTTGCTAGCGTGCAGCTTCATGCTGCTTACGAATATTAAACAATGCACGACCAGAATTGATAAAAGAAGCAGAAGAGAAGTCTTTCTTTTTTCACCACTTTTGTGAGCATTGGGCATTATCGCACATCAGAGATAACGTAGTTTATTTGTACGATTCTCTTCAACGTAAAAGCATCAACTCAACTCTTGCCGAACAACTGCATTCATTATATGGGAACCGGATTGTGAAAATTCCACAAGTTCAACTTCAAAAGGGAAACAAAGACTGTGGCTGCTTTGCAATTGCATTTTGCGTATCACTAATGTTTGGAGACGACCCCGCCACTCTTTGTTATGATCAAAAAGAAATGCGAAAACACCTGATGCAATGTTTTGAGACTAAATGTTATTCCCCGTTTCCATCACAAAGCAAGAAGTCTCAAATATCATCACCATTGGAAATTAAAATCTCTCTTTCCTAACTGGCGCATCTAGACTAAATCAAAAATATTTATTATATTGATTATTTTGCCTAAAGGTTTTAGTACAATAACTCAATTGAATTTATTTGAGGGTATTATCGTAGGTTATCACCCATAGTCTCAGACTTGGGTGGCAATTAAAATATGTTACTGGGATACAACCGCTTTATATTCATAACTTGCTTGATTTTTTTTTTGCTAAAGTCTATAACTTTATGCATGCATGTATGGAAGAAATTATTTAAACAATTATAGCTACAGCCTATACCAGCAGATACATATTGCGATAAAAATGTCTAGGTGCCTTTCGAATGATTATGGTTTTTGTTATAATTACCATATCTGTTGGTTAGAGCTTGCCATCTTGGCCCAAGGTGTGATTGTTCTTCCCTACTGTTCCCCGTGCAATTTGCAGGCGTGCACCTGGCACTGCAGGCTGTCAAGGGCGCACGCCTGGTTTACTATAATTGTTTCCAGAAAGAAACGTACATGCGTGTACATGTGTGTCTGTCTGCACCCATGTGAGCTAATGGTTTTGTGTCAAAAGCAGTCCATGTGTTAGAAATGGAGGCAGCATAAGAACTATACTGTACACCGGCAAACTTTGACGAGGGTAAACTTTGATGAATCTGTTCTTAGGCAAAGTTGACGAAATAAACTTTGACGAATTGTTTGAAATCACCAATAAGAACCTGGGCACTTATTTTATGTTGACGAAATAAATTTTGACGAATTCACTTTGATTCGTCAAAGTTTCCCTTCGTCGAAGTTTCCCAGTGTACGGTATTAAGCGCCTATATAGTCAGGTAAGTTTTGCTCTTGCTCTAAGGCAGTTTAGGCATGGCAGCTTTCTAAAACTTTGTGAACGTTTTGTTGTGGGTTCTATGGGTGTTTAAAAATGACAAAACTACACTACCAGCTTCCTGAGTTACTAGGAATAGCGTAGCACTTTGAGTTGGAATTGAGGGCGTGTCCAGCTAGTATGTGTATGAAAACCAGGGCTGAATAGTTTTCTTTGAAAACACGTTAACCAAGCTATACTTCTCTTCATGCATTTGTGGGTTTAACTATATTGCAAGTTGAGGTTTCCTTAGTAACCATTTCATATTTTGCAGTAATTACAACTATTATGTCATTAGTATTTCATGAAATGCTAATTTGTATTAGTTAATTTAAATGGTTTCTATGTAACCGTAATCCTGCTGTCCCAACTATGTTGGCCTTTATGTGTCTTGTGACATCATGGATAAGGTCCATAAGTGCAACTCATTTATATTTGTATGTATATACGCATAGAAGAATAAACCATGGGATTCCATGCAACATTAAATTATGTATCCAAGAAAGAAGCAGACCTATATGCAAAGAAGTTGCTATAGTACTTACAAGAAGTACTAAACTCTCATTTTTAAAACTAAGTAAACTACTATAACCCATAGTCACATGTTTACAATATGTTATACCAGGAATCAAAGGGTACTACTGCCTTAGCATCAAAGGTAGAAGGCTGTTATGAGGTTGTATGGAAAATAAAGTACAAGCAGTTGAAGTATTGCAACTAAAACAGCAACAATTCACTATGATCACTTCAATAGAATTTAGTGCCTGAGCACAATATAGTTCCTACACTAATGTAGGGAAGATTTAGTGCCTGGAGCACAATATAGCTCCTACACTAATGTAGGGAAGATTTAGTGCCTGGAGCACAATATAGTTCCTACACTAATGTAGGGAAGATTTAGTGTTGAGCACAATTCATCTCCTACACTAATGTAGGGAAGATTTAGTGCCTGGAGCACCATATAGTCCTACACTAATGTAGGGAAGATTTAGTGTTGAGCATAATTCATCTCCTACATTACTGTAGGGAAGATTTAGTGCTTGTGGCGCTAAATCTCCCCTATAGTAGTGTAGGAAATGAACCCCTTTTAGTGCCATTTTGTACGGAACCGTGCAAACAAGCTGGGGTTTTTCTGAGACAGTCACAATTATTTAGTTGGATCACCCCAGGGAAATACCCTTTGAGAATATGTTGCAATTTCCAATCCATATAGAACTGACTGCTCTACTAGAGTTACACGTTAGTCTTTTCAGTTGCTGGTTCTCATGTGTCCCTTACAACTTGTATGTAATATACTGAACTGCAACTTACTGTATGTCATGGAATTTTACATCACAGTATATCATCGTGATATCCCCTACTGTAATGTACTGGATCTTTTGACACAGTGTGTGTGCTCCATCAATTTCCTTAAAGTAAGGGCTCAAGCTTTCAGACAAAGATTAAAATTTAATCCAGCTCTATAGCTGTAAATCATTGTACGTACAGAGGTGTATGTGTGGATACATGTAGTATGTAGTATACGTATTACACAGTATACTCATTTGTGTAGTTGTTATTGTTCTGTACTTTATATATTTATGTAGCTTGACTTTACTATCATCAAAGTGGATGAAACTAAACTAAAAGATCCCACGACTAATCAACCACTTGAAATTGAACCGATCAACTTCTGCAAACCAGCGGAAGTGAAGAAAAATGATCAAATCTATGTTATTCAGTATCCTCATGGTGGTAACCTTTCCCTGTCAGCTTCACAGTGTTTCGTTGTCGGTAAGGACAATTACAATACCTTCAGTATGGCACACTACATTGACTTATTTACATGTGTTTGTATAGTAACTACATGTACAGTGTATGCATGCTATAAAATCTAAAATATAAATTAAGGGTTTCAGGATAACAAAATCGCTCATTTCTGGTGTCCTGTTGCATACCTACATGTTGGTAAACGCTGGTGATTTTATGAATTAGATTTTCAGAAACACGTAGAACATTGGTTTCCCTCGATTTGTGAAATTATTCTTCTGAAAATATCGAACATGTTGCTGTAAGTATATAACTTTGTGATTTGCCCTACAGTGAATCCTGGCTACCTGACTAATCTATCCAGTTTAAACTTTAACTGTGTATGTCATTTGTGGTCATTTGTGCAGAGCAAGTGTCGGTGTGTGTGATTACAGAATTCAGGGCACAACCCAGAATATTATGCTAGGGGGGGAAAGTAAGCTGCTTCGGATTCTAGAGGGTCTGGTGGGTATGCTCCCAGGAAATTTTTGAAAATTTAGGTGTAAATATACTCAATTTTTGATGAAAATTTACTGTGATGCCATTAAATATTGACCATTCGATTATCAAACAGTACGGTCGTGCTGTTTGAGTAGGGATCCTGGTGAAATTTTCATGCGCCACCCAAAATTCCGCCTTTAAAATGCATCCTAGAGATATCTTACAAGACGAAATTCACCTTTACGGAATAGTACTAGTCCATATAATACATAAAACAGTATTAGTATATGTAATAGGATGGATGGCTGTGGTATTCGGGATTAATAGTGCGAGCGTTGTAAAGAGGAAGGAGTAAAATAGTGCGAGGCGAAGCCGAGCACTATTTCCTTTCTGTTTACAATGCAAGAACTATTAATCCCAAATACCACAGTCATCCGTCCTATTGCAAATTAATCTGACAACCATAGCAACTGTTACTAGGCAACAGAAATTCAAAAAATAACCACCGCAAAAGTCCAATCACACTTAGCAACCGTTGCTATGGTCTCAAATGACTTACCTTAGCAATGGTTACCTAGCAACTGTTGCTAAACAACCATATTATGTCATACCTTGGGGGCATCTATCACTATGGTAACAATAGTTGTCAAATTGGACATTTACTTCTAATATAAACACACCACACTATTTTAGCCAATCAAATTAGTATTATAGATTTTTGTCATGGGACCTTGACAAGCAAGTGTAATACTAATTCTATTGGCTAATCGCTTGACGTATTCAATATAATACGTCAAGTTGCTATTGAGAGTATTATCCCTTTATTATCGAATGCAGGGTTCTGCCCACACTGGTCGGCAGTGGTTCAAAGCGACCAGTACCTCTAAAAACCGGCTAATATATTGCTATAACGAGTGCCCTTTATAAACGGAGCCATAACTCCTTTTTCCTAGGGGCTACGAAGCTGAAATTGCTAGCAAACTGCTCAGAAGGACCGGGTGCTTCTAACGAAGTTTACCGTTCGGCGATAGGAAGAAGCATTGGCAAGTTATGGCACTTGGAAATATAAAATAGCGTATACAAAACAATAATACCTGTTTAAAACTCCATGTTCGCCTTCTCCCTGCTACTAGGAGGCTTTAGTTAGAATTACTCCATTCCCCACGTGATAAGGATTCTAAAAATAAATAGTGTGATGTCATCACGTTGATTAGTAAGATGGCAGCGCCCATCTTTCAATGCCATGGCGATACGGAGAAGATACGCTTTCTTCGCTTCATAGCGCATGAGTTGTGTGTGTGATCTGTAAGTATTCTAGCTGTGTTGGTAGAAGAGAGAGATGGCTATCAAACGGTATATAGCTTGATGGGTTAATTAATGGGTGGGGTCCACTCGTATCGCACAAAGTTCACACAAGCCATAAAAGTTTTCACACTTGCAATTTTGTAACAAAAAAACTTCGGTAATAAAGGGATATACAGTAACACATTCAGTTGTTGGATTAAATACAACAAAACACTTACAGGTGGCTGGATATACCGTATAGCCAGAAATTTTCGAGGGACAAAACTTTCGCGAATTTCGTGAGTGATGATAACTTCGTGAAAATATAATCGTGAAATGTTTCGGTTTATACACAGCTATTGCCCGCTTTCTAGACTTTCGTGAATTAAAAAACGTGAAAATTGTATTTTGCAGTTTCGCAAAAGTTTCATCCCTCGAAAATTTCCCACTATACGGTAGAATTTTTTTTTTAATCGCCAAAACTTGAATCTTAGATCGACTGCCTGACTGACCACACTCGCAAGCCTAGAGGCCAAACGAAGCATTGCACGGCCACCGTTTTACGCCACGATAACAAACTCACCAGTGGGGTGTGCCTTTTGGTGTTCTGGCAAGTGTGTATCCTCTGTGTCTTGTCTTTTCTTTTATCTTCAACCAGGCTGCTTGTCTTCTTCATCCAACGAAACCATATCAAGGTGTTAATTTTCCGTGTCTACACTTTCTCTAAGCAGCTTAATAGACACCACAGGATTATTTAAGGCACTTAGATTACGTGCTATTGTATGGAGGAACCGGTAATAGATAGCTTTCACGATAGGTCACAAGATCACACCCAGTCTTTATTATACGCATTATCGATCTATCGATTTAAACCACAATGATACACCTCTTTTTACGCTAACTGTATTTCAGCAACCACATACCTTCATGTTGGAAGGCTGACTCGAGATACTCTAATAATCGATTGAAACCATGATGACCGCGGGAAAGCACACATCGTTGCAGGCTGACTCGAGATACTCTAATACAGCAGTCATCCTAATAGAACAGTCACATGTTTTATAGCTAGCTGTATGCCTTAACAAAAAACTAAACAAACTAGTATATTAAAAATTATAAATTTAAAACTGAAGTAGGGATCCAAGGGATAAAAAGTAGTGAAACAAGAGATGAATGATGGTAGCTATTGTAGCATAGCTCGTTGGGAAATCCCTACTTTGGCATTGAACACAAAATAATTGTTGTACCAAGCCAAAGTAGGGATTTCCCACCGAGCTATGCTGCAGTAGCTACCATCGTTCATCTCTTGTTTCACTACTTTTTATCAATTGGATCCCTACTTCATTTTTAAATTTATAATTATAACTTTGGGATCAATTAAACCTTGGAGGGGGGGTTGGGCAATATCTAACCCAGGAGGGGCCTGCGCCCCCTAGATTAACCCCTGGAATTATGTTACTTAACCTTGTTACTTTTCTATAAATACAGGTCCATTACTATTATACAAGAGTGGTACAGCTCATGGCTCATCAGGGTCACCTGTGTTGAAGGAAGTTTGTCAACAGCTAGTTCCTGTAGCACTACATAGAGGAGGGAACAGTCATACTCCCTACTACAGGGGTAGTAATTTTGGGACTTTATTTAGTGAAATATTAAAATGTGTGAATGGCCAGCCTTTGTTACCAAGTGAGTAGTGTGTGTCTGTTTGTATGTTTATCTGTGCACCGTATTTCACTTTTTTTTGTTGAATAAATTTTGTATGCAAAAATGTGACCAGCTTGGCAAAAACCAACATAGTTCACACAAGTACTTATTAAAGTTTTGAAGAATTAATGAAATTATGCAATCCATGCTATATATAAAGAAGGCAATACACACGTTTTAGTCAGGTCATTTCTAAGGGAAGCAAGAACCTATAGCCTGTTCATAGAACATGTTTGTTGTGTTCCTGTAACCTCAACTTATGCATGTCATATGCAATTGGTTATAATGCAGTAGATGTAAACAAGATTGTCGTCATTTCTTCATTTGAAATGCTTTCATACTTGTATGTACAAGTGAGTACAGGGCTAAATTGTACCTTGCCAATTCATGTTTAAGTTTAACATAAGATAAATCCTGTCTCTATAGACCAACATAAATGAAAGTAATGGCTGCAAATTTAAACGTCTGCAGTTTATTTACAGTATAGTTGCCATACAACTCCTACTGTCTAGTGCTGCAATAGGCTGAAATTTTATCACTATATATGTAGTGGGTTTCTACTAGTGATGTGCGATATGTGATATATATCGAAATATCGTGATAAATTTTTTTATATCGTGATACGATATAGAATCTTTATATCGCGATATAAGCCGAAGTATAGATTTTAGTTATAATTAGGGAAAACTGTACCCAAGATGTCATTGTACACTGTAATATTTTTTGATAAAAGAGCTTGTAATGTTGTATGCTAGTGTTGTACCATGTTGTATTGTACTTCTAGTACATTAGTGCTACAAGTGTCATCGGTGTAAGTACACAAGCTGAGTGATGAGTTTGTATATCGTGATATATATCGTATCATGATAATTGTGTGTAATAATCGTGATATGAAAACATCCTATATCGCACACCACTAGTTTCTACTGCATCTGTAATTGAGAGTGCGGCACAAACTTCCATGAACATATGTCTCCATGAAAATAAAATCTGCAGAAATCTGAGTTGATTTTTAGATACCGTATAGCTGGTTATTTTCAAACCAAAATTTTTTGCAGGAGCAGTAATATCTGAATTTCAATTTCGAAGAATGCATATTTTGAAGTACAGGTGGATTTCAAGCAAATAGAAATTCATGTCACAAATTACAAAAACACATAGAGTCTGCATGTGCTGATGGAATCGATGACAGAGTAATCCCCACTTTTGCACACTGGAAAGATGACTGAGTTATAAGTGGAGTAGTTAGCAGCCACTAGCAAGGCAATTGGCTCTATCAGGGTACAGCAGCAGCAGACGGCATAGATTCCCAACAATGGTCATTCTGGATACTTTACTGGCTATTGATGCAGTAATGGTGCTGTTCAACTACTATATAATACTGAGCTTAAACTTGTAACAAGCGAATGTGCGTTGTTCGATCACATGAAAGCATGTTATTTTTACTTGTGGGAATTTATTTTCGAAGAACAACAAAACTTGGAAATTTATTTTTGAAGAGAGGGTCCTCTTCGAAACATCCAAAAATATAAACCCTTTGAAAATAACCAGCTATACGGTATGTAATTCTGAAGGGGGAAACATTGTTAATTCAGCTCTTGTAAACATGGCTACCACATTTTTGAATATTCCTGTTATTGGCAAGGAGCTATGTAATCTAAGAATGTTCTCAAAATGTTTCCACTTAGCATCTGTCTTTTGGAGAACATTTTAATAAGCTTTATAAACTGTGAATTTTGGTACGCTATGTAACCAACCTTCCACGTGTTTCTTTTTACAGTGCCTTCAAGCCAAGAAATCCAACAAGCGTTGCTGGAGAATCAATGAATTTTTTTTGACATACACTTGGTTTCATTATTAGTATTGTGTTTTGTATATTTTGTACTTGTGCATGTTATTTTTCTGCTTTAGTATGGTCACTTGTACATATGTTATCTTTGTGTCAGATGACTAGAAGAGCTTGGAATGGGTGTGATTTGATTTTGATATAATTTTACATTATTACATAAATAGCTAGCTACACAGATTTTAGTCTCACGCCGCCCGCCTTTACGAGACTACACAGATTTAACAAGTTCAGGGTGAGGAGGAAATATATCTGAGTTTATATCATTCCACCAAGTACTTACGCTATATCGAAATACTTCATAGTTCTAGACACATGACAAGTACAGTGAATTCTACAGTAACTTTCATTTATACTGCAATTTTAGATTTCCTAATTCAGTTTTCTCATCAATTTTTCATAAATGTTAGACATTGTATAAACCATGATCCAGTCTGGTCTCGTCCTTGCAGACCCATTTTCTGGGATTGGCAATTAATTATCATAGATTATATATTCCCTAGGGAATGTATAATAGGGTTGGCAATGAGAAAATCAACCTCTATAGTTTCTCCTCCAACTCTGGGTGATCAATCCTACCCAAGTCTACATCAAAACTGTAGGGTAATAATACGGTAATTCCCCTTGCTGTTTCTGTAGCGCGTATTTAAAAATTTTTGCAATTTTTCAGGTTTTAAAATAAAAATGGGCATCAGCGATGCTGTTTCAATGTTTCCGTGAATGGTACATTACATGGTGGTCACCATAGTATTGAAAATGGATGCGTATTCTGGATGAAACAGATACTGCGAGTTTCTAAATCATAGGGAATCGCTAAGTTCACCCATAGATAATAGATCGTGTCTTATCTATGGTTCATCCTATTCCATGTTGAGTCATGTGATTTTCTGTTATGTCCTATTAATAGAACTATAAACACCGACTGCTCGAATTTAATTATATTTTATGGAAGCCTGAAGAGTTGGATGGACGAAGGCGACTACCCTTCCATATCTCATCAGTCCCCCTCAGGCAGTGCATCTGAAACTTGTGACTCACCAGTACAGAGAAATTACTACACATTGTGACACCAATCATAGTATTATCTGTGCAATACACTCCCCCTGGATATGAAACAAATCAGTATTATCTATGGTGCCAGCTAGACTCAGGTGATGGCAGAGATTAGTAGAGCTAATAGAGAGCCTGAACTTGGATTGAATATAATGTAAGATGCACCTATATCGATGTTGTGCTTAGGTGTGAACTTGTCAGCCTGCAACAGTGCATACAGTGGGATTCGTGACAATTAATTTTTTTTTGTCTTATTCCCACCAGATGTAGGACTGTAGCCTGCAAAGTGCCCGCACATCTAGCACTGCCAGGCCTATTTTCAGGCTAATATATACCCTGCTTCAAGTGAGAAGCTAATCACTCATTCTGGCCAGTATATACAACCACTCAACCAAGCCAATAGCCCATGCACAGTTCTAAGGGTTTCCGAACCAGTCAGCTTTTTAAATGTCTAAGACAAGGTGTATTACTACTTCTAACTACATAAACTGCTTCTCTCCAGTTCTTCCAAGTCTTAAATGTGTTAAGCACCTCTAAAATAATTATCCATTAAGTTATTGACTTCTGCAACTGTTCGATAATGCATCAAGTCTTTCTGTATACTTGATTTAACTGTGTTTTTGTTCATATTGAGCTAAAATTGCTTAATTGAAATGTCTCAGAATGGACCCCCACCTCTGATAGGCTTTTCTGCCTTTGAATTGGAAACCAGTCAACAAATTGTTTAGAACTGCCCCTGCAATAGCCTGTACTGCACTGGCTGACCAGTCAACCCAACCAGTAAGAGCAGAACCACTGGATTTAATTTATAGACATACTTGATGGTGGTCAGCAGCAGTGAACGTTCTTACTATGTGTTGTTCATATAAATGGATGAGTCCTAGGAGTATCATATAAATATGCTCATTCTGCTTATTATACTTAATGTGCTGAAAAATTTTGTCTGAGACATTACATTGGCCGTATGATATTACAAGGCACTATGACAATCTGAAAAATCAGGGTGGATGTCTTCCAAGAAAATAAAATTTAACTTGGCTAGCTATCTGAGATTAAATATTAGGGTATTTTTCATGGCTAATAGGGCAATGCCGGTATTTTGTGGACCGGACTCACAGACTGAGCTGGAAACAGCTTCTTAACAATATTCCAGGGATTACCTATCTCTTCTAATGGAGGCATTATCTTGTTCTTCCAGTAGGCTGCATGCAGTTAGTAGTGACTCCAACATTACAAGAGATAGATAATGCCTGGATTACCGTTTAGCGGGAAAGTTTGGCGAATGACCAGCTATTCGCCAAACCAAACTTTCCCACTTGTCCACTTTTAATATCACGTGAATTGGATAAACACGCGTCTTGGGAATCTTGAAGTACGAGTTGTTAAGAACTAGGGCAAACCAAGCAGTCAACTCCATCAAGACAATCTAGATAACCTACTGAATTATTAATATTATTTAGCTAAGTCTACCAGTTGGGCACTGGAGGGTTCGCACAGAAGGCAGGCAGCCTATACGACTGAGATGCTTCAGATCCCAATGGACCATTATGTAAGGTGATAGCTAGCTACCGTCGCCCACCATTGCTGCAGTAAATGAAAAGCTCGATGAAAAGGCAGCGATATAAGCGTCTGTCGTATTTCTCCATCATATCAAGAAGTTTGCGGAGATTTGGTCCAGCTGCACCGATTTGTTCACTATAAGTTGCACAGTTTCTATAGAGGATATGCATGCTATATTATTCGAACGAAAAATGATCAGCGGCGCGGCGCTTTCAAAAAAAGTTGATGGTGAATGACTATCGAAGATTTACGAAAATTCCATATAAAAGTACTGGGTAGTGAATGCGGCTCGAAGTATAACTCGCCTTTTAAGCTACAAGCAGGCTTTCTGTTGTCGTGAACGATTACCACAAGGTCACGAAAAACTCATATAAAAGTATGGGCAGTAAATGAATGTTCGAACTGGAACTCGCCACTAAAGCCACGGGCCAGCTTCTTCTCGCCGGATGTACTACTTCTTAGGCAGAAGGATATGTCACTTAGTAAGAATTGCTCGTAACTGATCTACCGTCCATGTAATGAATCGATTCGCATTCCATTCACCGTCATGACGTATGAAAAAATCACGTGTTCATTAGAATGTATTCGGCAGTGCATATCCTCTATTGTACTGACACTTTGTACTCACATATCTTTTCACTCAAAAGACGAATTTCAGATTCGCAAGTACCATGAGAAAGAGCAACTCTTGACGAACAGGATGGTATCAAGTGAAGCTCAGTACACGAAAACTCCGCTCGTCATTTCAGTTCACAATAAAAGAACACAATCATCTGCAATACATTTCCAATGGGCATTTTGATTATTCTAATAAATTCATTCATATCTTGTGACATGCTTGGAGTATCCAGGGTTCGCTGCTAGATTCTTTTAGCTTATTCTTGAGCGATTCCAACAAGCCATAGTGAGCACATATAGTGTAAACTATCACTCGTCAAAACAATGGCAAAGTTGGAGGTTAAATATGTGCGTGATTCTGAGCGAGATTATTGCTTTGATTTGGCATGGACTCCGTCTGGCTAGGTCTGAGTAGTAACGCACAGCAAGTCTTTAACTATAAATAATCCTAATACAGAGCTTTAAAACGATTTTATTAAAGAAGTTCTGTATGCGTACTAAAGTTCTAATGTTCCAGTAGTACACCTGTCATGAATACACTATACGCAACATAGACAGTCTGTGATGACTCCTTTAAGTAGAAATCTCTCAAAACCTACAAAAGTGGAAAAATAGCAACAGTAAAGTCTTTAATCAATGAAATATAACAAGTAAAAATAATTGCAGCTGCTAAATTGCTTTGATTATAATTAGACTTATTGCCGACTTACCGTGCCAACTTGAGCCGGTTCTTCTTTCTTTAAAAAAAAATTTAAAAAAATAAAAATAAAAATTAGACTTATCACCTGCAGCTGGCCTCAAACTTCCGTTTTTGAGCCAAACTTCCTGATATGGGAGGGATTTCACTACAACTATACTGCTAGCGGGTCATGTCCATTTCCATGCAGTTTCTAGCTCTCTCAGTGCCCAACTCTTTACCAAAATTAGAACGATCACCTTGTATAATATGGAATCCACGGATCACATCGTCTCATAGTCTGGCGCCGCCGACCCTATTTAGGCGCTTATACAAGCGCTCCGAAAATAGGCCCACCCGGTTCGCATTTCGGTTAAGGGGGCAGGCAACTATGTCCTATGGCTTCCGTGGATTTAAAACATGTCTTTATGTGAAGCTCTATAGTCAACACAGACACTATTATCTAACTGATCAATAACTGATGTTGTAGTTGAGGCCTTGAATATCTGTTTAGTGCAAATCTGAGTAAAAATCTTCAAAGCATGTGTAAACTATGGCGCAATTGTCATTTTTCAGTAAAATTGATTCTTCTTCTACAGCTGATGATGAAACTCTCTAAAAATTTTTGCAGAGGCTTGTCATAGTATTATCTTGAAAAGTATGGAATCAGATTTTCGTATGATATTATTACCCGACTACTAGAGCACTAGAAAACCGGATCAATTTTTTCTTACAAATATTGAGAATTCCACAGCTAATTTGAAAAAGAAATTCCAAAAATTGCTTCCATACTTTTGTTACAAATCCACTTAGGTAGCAGATTATAAAGTTTGAACACCATAGAACTAAAACAGAGACTAGTTTCAAAAATTCCATAACTGTGTAGGTTTCTACAACTTTTTGGTCTTAAACACAAAGCTGAAACTTTTAGTGAGTGTTTTTAACTGGAGATGATGATTTCTTAGTGCTATAAATGCATCTGATACAAAAAATAATGGATAGCAAGCAGGGATCAGTAGAAAGCAGTTATTTTCAGATGAAGCCATAGGAATTAGTAGCGTGCCCCCTTAACAGGTAATAAGTACGAGTTATTAAATTATTACAGGTATTGCCTGTGTACCAGAGGAGGTTGGACACGCGCACGTGAGCGCATTCAATTGTACAGCAAACAGAATAAACCGTTTTGTGAAGCTTCTATTAGAACCAATCGATGCAGTAACTTACTATTAATGTATCTAGCCGCTATACCCCATTCAACCCCACCACTTTGAATACGGAAATCACGATTGAAAAATAAGGGATCACGTGTGCAGAAAGTGCGCGATTGAAATGGAAGAGCTGAGTTGCGCGAGAGTTTGTACGCCCGAAAGTACGGCTCCAAAGCGTCCCAGAAGCTCCCCAACGCTGCTAAAACCTTATAGAGACCCCAAAAGAACGCCAAGAACACCACTGAGGGAAAAGGATTGTAATGGGAATCATACTCTGCCACGTGTCTTATCAGAATCTTTTGATCGTGTCGTCAAGAAAGGAGCCAGTGCATCGCCAAAATGGTCTGACGCTGAACTAAAGGCGCTAACAGAATTCATCTTATTCCATTCTGAGGGGGATTCCTGGCCTGCTCATAAACGGGATGTTTACTGGCAGAGTGCCAGTGAGTTTGTGCATACCAGGTCAGGGCACAGCATTTACAGAAGTGGTGAGTCATTTATAAATGTGCTATACCTAAATATTCTGCATCTAGGCATGGCCTGTCGGTTTAAAGTAGTAGGCTTGTTGTCTAGTAAGTTTAAGACACCAAAAGAAGCTGAAGTGCACTACTTAGGGCGGGGCAATGCACCAGTGACTGAGCCTGCATCTACCAGCTCACAAAGGCCTACTGTTTGTGCAAGTGTACAGGCAGATAGTATAGATGTTTCCACCCTGTTGGTTTTATTCAAGAAGTTACCTGAAGAAGATCAATTGCAGGCTGTATCGAAGATGTTCACAGCATACCTCTCATCAGGCCATTGTCTTGTTCCTGAAGATTTTTTGATCCATGCAAAGAATGCTATGCTGCAGCTTAGACGCCATGGACGCTCCAATGTCTTATACAACCTAGCTAAAGGTATTGGAACAATGAGGGAGGATAACAGTGACTCAAAATTTCCAACGAAATGTATGCCGATGGGGTTGGTTGAATATGCTGCTAATTTTTTTCTTGTGATAATTTACAACAGGTAATAATAATGTATGTACTAAAATGTAGTCAATATGTAGATGTGTCATGCTGTTATGCAGGTTTCGTGTCCCCTGGATTATCGGCTGTGGCAGCAAACAATGTATTGTCACTTTGGACAGAAGTGGTCCAAGCTGCATCATGGGCCTTTATGGAGTGTTACATTTTCTGCACAATCTTCTGAAAGTAGTCACAGTAGTGCTGATCAACATTCATTTGGACGGAATCCCCTTCAGGTATAATATTGATTGCACTTAACAAATTAGTACCTTTTATAAATAAATATAGGCTTTGGTTAATATCCCCGGCATTTCAGAAAGGACAATACGACGAGATATTGCTTCAAGTGAAATACATTTAAATTCACAAATACAGGTACACATGCATGTTTGTACATAATGTAATATATAAGCGAAGTATTACTCTGTATATGATTGTGGTTTCTAGCTAACCGTCCTAGATGAAGCAGCTAAGTCTAACCCTGATGCATGGTGGTGGCTCAAAGCTGATGGGTGTGATATTACCAAAGGCCTGAAGGAGTCTGTAAAACTACAGTGGAGTGGAGATGTTGACCTGAACGATGGTTCTTTGCAAAAACAGTGTGATGCTTACAATAAGCGTTTAAAGATGGCAGAAAATGCTGGATTAGATAGAAACCAAGCTGGGGAAGATTTCAAGAATATCTTGAAAGATTTGGCCGAAGATTTGAATTTTCTTAATGCAGGTACTGATAACGTAATTTTACAAATTGAATTTTATATATTTCTTACAGAATTGATAAGGTCAAATGATGTGTACTCTGAAAAGCTGCATTCAAACAAGTACAATGACAAAGATCTGATCAACTTGAGCTGGAAGCTTAAGGAACTGGGGGATCTTAACGAGATGGGTAGAAAATTGCATTCAGATATTGATGTACTGTCTGCAAAGATTGGCGAACACCAGCACTCATGGCAACAAGATAATATCCCAAGCCAGCTGAAGGAGATCCGCACGAATTTAGTGGCATTCATCAGGGGCATCACCCGGCACCAGCGAACTGCAGCGACCCACATTTTAGTGTTTATGATTAGCAACGAAGAACGTAGGAAGAAACCATATGCAATACCCGTGCAGTGCCTGCCGTACAAGGGATTGACTGATGGTAGGGTTCGTGAACTTTCAAACAAGCTAATTGAAGAGATGACGAAAAGGAAGATGAAAGTGGCTGGTGAGTGCGTATATACACACATGCAATCATATTGCTATTTGGCAGAGGAAAGTTTGGCCTATTTGGAAACTTAAATGCCTAATAAGATCCACAAATTGCTTAAAAGTCTTCCTCACTAAACCTTACCAAGAGTAAATTCTCTGAACTTGCTTAATGTATAGAAATATTGCTTTTAATTATAGCTATTGCTTTTAAATAATATGTAGGGTTTACGACAGATGGTGAGTGGAATTCATTGCGTATGAAAGGAAACACTCGACCGCTGTCAGTGCTGCAGATTCGTAGTGATGTTAGACGACAGTATGGACACATGAAACTTCAGAAGATGATCGAAATGATTACTCCAGTGTGTAAGTAGACTATGTAATCTGAATACGCATCACTGTGTTGATACATATGTAGGTGATGCTGATGGCCAATGCACTGCGTGTGCCTATAATCCTGCTGTACCTACAGACCTGCTTAAACAGGTTCATGGATGGTTTAAAACAGGTGCAACAACCGATGATCCGATCGACCGTCTGAGGCTGCAAACTGTACCAGCTAGATATACCTTTCACACTTGGATAGAGGGTCTGTTAGCAAGTGACATTGACCTGTTTATTGTAACAATTTCCGGGTTAGGTAAAGATGAAACAAAGGCAGAAAAATTAAAATCAATTTTGGCTCAGCTTGAATACAAGCATCAAGTTGACCTTTGGAAATCCAAAGGTGTGCCATTCAAGGAGCATCTGTATGTCCCAGAGATTCATCCAAAGACAGGACTGGGCTTTTGTGAACGGGAAGATGAGGGTCACGTCTTAAAGGTTAGTATAGAGTCCCTTTGTGCTTTTGTAGTGGTCATCACTTAAACATGACACACTGAAATATACAGTATGGATGGGTGTGGGAGAGCATTCGGGGACCAAAGCCATATTTCTGTATATTTTTAGTTATGCTTGTCTGTAAATTCATAATTGTTTGACATTAAAATTAATTCCTTTATTGAATATAGCGCATAGGACATAGCCTGAGACAAGGTGGAAACGATGATATCCAGCTGGAGAGATTCGAAGAAGCTCTTCATGATTCGTCTGCTGGGCTCACCTATACAGCTCTCTCAGGAGTGAGAAAGCAGTCTGTGGAGGACGTAGAGAGATTGTTCAGTGGATCTTTAGTGAAATGGATGGAGAATAAAGGCTACAAGAAAGAAGCCGAGTACCTTAGTGTTGTTCACAATTGGAGACGTGCCTGTGACGAAAGGGGACTGACAAGTGCACAGCGCAGTAAATATAATGCTGATTTTCTCAGCTACCTCCTGGACGATTTGATGCCTTGGCATCAACAAGCCTAACTTCGAGACTTCAGTCTTTTAGAAGTCAACAGGTAAATAAACATATTTAATGTGTAAATATTTCATATATAATTGCTGATTTAGAAATATTACAAGAGTTAGGGGGTTTAGTAGAGAAACATTAATTGCACTAATTGCAAACATCGAGTCCCGTGAATGGAGACGTGAATACATCACTAAGCACAACCTGCCCCCAGAGCATCCTCGGGCAAGTACAACGGACGATGTAGAATGCTTTTTCAGCTTGCTCCGTGACAGCGTTGGGAAAGACTTCACTCTAAAAGAGGTTCAGGATTTTCAAAAAATTACATTTTTGTACATGTGCATTGTTATGCAGGTTCTATATGGCTGGAGAAGGGTGACACATGAATTTGTCAAAAGGATTGATCCTGATTTGCCATTTTATTATTATACATCAGCCCACAGCCGTTTCTACGAAGGAGAGATGCCTGACTTTGAAGCAAGACCCAATAAAAATCCTAAACCAAAACGTGCTCCCAAATATGAAATGCTTGGATCCAATAACCGGGTGACACTTACAGTTCGGAATTCTACCTCAATCCGAGCTACATTTCATAATTTGCCAGTTGAGCTGCCACCCCCACCCGGCACTTACAACCAACTAACACACGAACATTCATATACAAATTGTCATAAATAAGTCTATTTAAATGTACTACAGCTTTGACAAACAGTCTTAGACCAAGTTCCATTCAAAGTGATGATGATTCCAGCGTACCAGCCTGGATTTTTGTAGTACACTTTGACCATAATCCGATCAAAACGGACTGCTAGTATTTTGTCTGCATCCATGGCATTGTGGACATCAGGTAGTGCTTCAGTCACAACATATCCGATCCTCTCCCATTCCTTGTCAGCCTTGCACATGAAGGCAATGGCACGAGAATCAAAACAGTTTGTTGGTTCTTTCTTTAACTGCACCGGAACAGTCTGTCCGTCTTTCAACTTCTTGCTAGCTAAAGCTAGCAATTCTTGGTACCTTTTTTCTTTAGTGGCCCCAATACACTTAAACACCACGGAGTGAGTGATTGGTGGGACTACTGGTTCATCCGTATTGTCACTCTCATCATCATCAGATTGCAATTGATGATTGGTGGTAGATGCATCATCACCGTCTTCATTATTACTGCTGTTTACTTGCTCCCCATCCTCCACATCGTCCAACCATGCCCAGTCCCAAATCACAAAAACTTGGTTATCCCGGAACAACTTGTATTGGGACACATTAATTGATTTGGCAAATTCTTCAACCTGCAAAAATAACATGGAATATTTCAACATTTATATGAATAGTAAATATTAATCATGTACACTGTATGCACGCTGTCATAACCCCTCAGCGCTTGTAGAAATCGTGTGATTTGGTGGCTCACCTCGATAAGAAAGGCATTGTCGTGACTAACAGGCAGTCTGGCTACTGCTGGCAGGTGGTGATTTAAATTCTCGCATTCACGGACAAAACCATCAAAAACGTGCAGCGTTCCATCTTCGATGTCTTTCCAACGAAACTTTGCCTCTCTTATAAGCGGCTTAAATACCGGAAAGCTGGGAACAACGTACTCAAGTAGGCTTCCTGTCTGGAGAACTTCAACGTCAACTACGTACTCCGACATTTTTAAACCAGGCGCACGCTCACAGCCGGCCGCCGGCCGAAGGCCGGCTGTGGGCGTGCGCCTGGTTTACTGTAATTGTTTCCGTAAAAGTGTGTGTGTGTACCTATCTATCTACCTATGTACCTATCTACCTACCTACCTATCTACCTATGTTTGTCCGTACGCACCCACGTGAGCAAAATCGTTTAATAACGGTAAAAGCAGCTTTTACGTAAGAAGTAAAAGTGAAATGAAGTCTGTATTAAACTTCCGCACAGGTGAACTTTGCTCTGAGGTGGTTTCTTTTCGGCGGACTGAAATACGGGTATGGTGACTTTCCTCAGACTACCTTCCCCTTGAGGTTTTCAGGCATTTAGCAACTGAAAAACAACGGTGCAGGCCTCGTACACTGCCAGGAATAGCCTATCGCTTCGAGTTGAAAGGGGGCGTATCCCTTACGTACGCGAACGAAAATGAAGCAGGGGCGGATCCAGAGTTTCGAAAGAGGGGGGGCACCTTTCTGAAAAACAGTTGAAGACCAAAAAAACTTGCTGAAAACCAGTTGAAGACCAAAAAAAAAAAAAAAAAAAAAAAAAAAAGGTCACAGCAATAATAGCTAGTTATCCTTACCAACTATATCACGTCTGTTATGTAAAATAAAATCCTATTTGTAGCTTCATAGGTAAGCTACACTGCCTCATGAACATTGTGACTGCTTTATTAGAGTAATTGACTGCTCTATTAGAGTATCTCGATCTTGTATGCAATTCTTGAAGGGGGGGCATTTGCCCCAAATGCCCCATCCTGGATCCGCCACTGTGAAGAGCAGCTTTGAGGCTTTGTCGAGAGAATTTGTGGGAAAAAACACGTTAGTCACACTATAAAACAGTTTAGAAGATAGTTTTGTGCGTAATATGTCGGTTAAAGCGGTTTATTTAACAAACGCTTCCTTAGCAGTGCATAGCAACGTAATTGAACGAATTACGAATATTTCATGAATTACGAAATACGAGAAATAGCTAATTATATTATCAAACTACCCTATTGTAAAGTAGTAATACATAGTTGGTTAATTCATAGTAGTATATACTGTCTATAGTTATTCCAGATGAGTTAGCTAGCTGCTTGGCGCCTGGTTTTTAGAAGTAGCACAACATCAACTTGTTTCCTCAGATTCTAAACAAGGAATTTCAAATATGCAATTAAACGTAATAATTTTCAGTAGCGTTTATATCGTGTCCAACCTTCTCTGCCTGTGTACCATGGTACGGACTAAGATGTAAGCGCAGTGATGCAGAGGCGCGCGAGAAGGTATACGTAGGTGATTTAACTGATCGAATGAAAGGATGTGTGGATGAAGACCTTTGTGCTGTTCCATGGTTAACAGGAGCCCCATTCGTCTCGCCATTCTTTCCTTAGTGTGAGAGGTAGGACACCCAGCTTACCGGCGATGTCGACTGAAAAAGGGTAAGTTAGTTCTAGCTCTCTCGTAAATGTGCATGATATACACCTGTAGTCAGAAACCAAGCTGAAGGTGCCATTAGAAGGGATTGTAATTTATTAGGCCACTCCAAGGCGAACTGTAGTCACAGTAGCTAGAACGTCGAGTAGAACGTTTAGGCTAGCTACAGGTATTGGAACATAACTATCTAGGTATCCGTCTTCATCACAGATTATCCTGGAACCCCCATATCAACTATATTTGCAGCAAGGCTAACCAACTTTTTGGCTTCCTAAAAAGGACCTTGCACACTGCACCAATAGAAATTAAAGACCACCTATACAAACAACTATTACTACCATCCATTGAGTATTGTTCAGCCATCTGGGATCCCTACCACAATACAAGTATATACAAACTTGAAATGATCCAGCATCGGGCTGCTCGTTTTGTTCTAAACAAACCGTGGTTCAGATCTAGTGAGCAACAACACGACAGTATAACAGATATGCTGACATACCTTGAATGGCCTAGTCTCCAAGACAGAAGGACAATGACTCGACTTACTTTGCTATTTAAAATTTTGAGAAGGTTAATAGTCATACCTGATCGTTGTATACCTCTATCAGTTCCAGTGTCATATACTCGTTCCAACCACTCCCTCAAGCTATTTCACTTACCAACAAGAATCGATGTTTACAAATACTCTTTCTTACCACGAACAATTATTCAATGGAACCAACTACCTATCTCTGATATTGACAAGATTGACATTGACACTTTTAAGAACAATCTGATTGGTATTGTGTGTAATTGTAATGAACATTAGCGTGTTGCCCCTGGTGGGCTTTGCTAATTAATAATAATAACAGGGTGGGGATTCCCTAAAATATCAGATTCCTTTAAAACCATGACAACTACACTGTTTAAAATGGCACATAAAACTATCAAAAATGTTAATGCCCTCAAATGTACAAATCGAATATCTCCCTCAGGATACATATGTGTAGTCTCATACTCAAACTGCTTTTTTTTCCCTTAGTGGGGGAAAAGGCTCTGGTGTAACTCCAACAGCCATTTCGTCCAGATTCTGGGGATTGTTTGAAGCAGGGCTGGATCTAGTACTGCAATAGTGGTAAGGCCATCTAAGTAGATTAAAAGCACCACAATTTGGGGGAATTTTTTTTATTTAGTGCTCTGAAATGGCATCTAGAGTGCTTTTAGCTTCAAATTTGATTGTTACCATAGTAGTGATTATTATGCCAGCATGTGAAAACTATTCCTATGAAATACAAACACACAAGGAATATCTCAGTGGAAATCAAACTGTGAGTCCACTGACGATGAAGACCTATTCCAAGATGGAGAAGGCACAAGGTTGGCCATTACTATTTTATTAAATGCTGTCCCACTAGGGACCTGTGAGAAGGCTAAAGCCTGTGAATACAGGGAGTCTGAAACATGCAACTAAAATGTTGAAGAATAAAACATTACTCGAACAAAAAATTGAGTTGTTTGACACTGAAGGATACTGTATCTGGCAAATCAAATCATGAGTCCACTGACGATGAAGACTTATTCTGGGCCATTAATCATACGTGCTTGTTTTGTTAATCGCACGTGCTATTTTTTATTTGAAGTGGCTGTCCAAAAGTTGGTATGGCTAAAACCATACCAGCCGTACTGCTAGATCCGGCCTTGTGAAGGGCCGCGAACAAAGTAAAACTAGTGTTTTGTGTTTCATGCACCTGTCGCAGAAATCACTAAATATTCAGCCTCCGATATCAAGAGTAAATAATGGAAGAGAGAGTATCCAACTGCCATATACTGCATCAAAAATGAGCACAGTAGAGAAGCCATCCTGTAGTGCTTTCAAAGGCAGTGTTGAATGAAGTAATAAACACCTTCTAGCTCAGACTGTTTGACTTCAAATCATGCCTGGACACTTCAAACAGTCTGAGCTAGCAGATGTTTATTACTTCATTCAACACTGCCTTTGAAAGCACTACAGAATGGCTTCTCTACTTGGACGTGCTCATTTTTGATGCAGTGTATGGCAGTTGGATACTCTCTCTTCCATTATTTACTCTTGCCAATATGTATCATAAATTTAATCCACCCTGATCTTTCAGATTGTTAGTGCCTTGTGGTAGCTATCATATGGCTACACCAATTGCAACGTCTCATACAATTTTTATTCACGTACACAGTGTACTATTATATAAGTATTAACACTCATGCATGAAACTCTACTAACCATAGGACCTGGCTTTACCCAATTGTAAAAATCAACACTTGTGACACAGCCTTAACTAACTAGTCTGGCACCTAATTTAACTGTTTTAGGAGAGTGTAGCTGTCTATCACTATAGACTCATGGTGAGTCACAAACAAATTTCTGATTGCCCCTAAAGGAGAAATTGTAGCATAAACACTTGGTAGGTGGGCAAGATTAGCACTAAATCAATTAACCAAATAAATCAACTTGAGGTTCTAGTGGTATAGCTAAGCAGCCTCAGGTTCATGCAGCCAAGCATGCATTATACCTTGAGTGCCATACTGCTAGAGATTGTCACATAGACATGCACTATGGGTAGATCTATGGCAGCAGTTAAATGTTGACCTTGCGAAATCAATTTTTCCAGAGTATGCATGACATGTAATTTAGTAACAATAACTTTGTGAGTTTCAAAGTTTGTCCTTGACCATTGAGTTGGCACAAATTTAATGGCCTTGACAATTGATCTTTATTACCACTATACTGCCATATACAGGTTTTGTGTCACATATCAGCTCTTGTAACTGGCACAAATGGTAGTAAAACTATTTGCAACCGTAAAGGTAACCAGATTTACAAAAAAAAAGCCTTCAACCGCATCCAATTTTGTGAACAGTAACTTAGATCTCATGAAAGATGCAACCCTGAAATTTTCTTCATCCACTAAGCTGCTGCCCACTACTGACTAAATTTCAAGTCACTGAATGGTTACAATATGGTCAAAGTCAGGGTCAAAGTTGGCAATTTGCACTGTAAAAACTGCAAGGTAGAAATAACCACAATGGTAAAAACTACCTAGATAATATATGGTTAATGCAACATTAAGTGAGTTAAATCTACTTTGTTGGATATATTTAACTATTTGAGTAATTTCAACCCATACTTAGTAGAAATAACTTTCAAACAGATTGGTTGTTTATCCTTCTTATAACTTAGGTACATTTGACTGTGTAAATAGGTTAAAACAAACTACAAAAATGTCAAAATAACCAAATTAAAAGTTACGTTCATATGATAGTTAGGTTAACTAAAAATCAAATGTTTCATGGTTATGTAAGTTTCAGATCTTCCATCAAAGAGTTTGTGCCCATGAAGTACAAAAGGACTTAAAAGATCTTGAAGACACACAATCGACATATTTGTGGTGTCACTGATGACATAAGAATGAAAATGATCGTCAAAGTAAATAGTCTGACAATGGTACACATGTAGCAGTAACAAATCACCCCCAACAACGTAGACATCAATTAAATGACCAAACAAGGGATCAGTTCCATCTGTCCCTATTATAACATAGCAATTGTTATTGCAATAGTTTATACTGTTTTTCTTAACCCACTTAGGATGGAAAACAGTGGCATCGTTGCTTATTGAAGGTATGGCTCGCTGGATGATGCTTCCTAGTTGGTGTGGCTGTTGTCCAATTGTACTAGGGCTACTGCCCGGACCACACTCAAAGCAAGACTGAAGCATGTTATCAGAAGCCAACTGATAACACATCCATCGCTGATGTCGACTTGCTAATGTGTAAGCAATATTCTTAAAGTTCCCCAAATGAGAAGCCTTTTTAAACAAGCTAAGTTTAGCTTCATGCCGCATAGTCCAATACCTGGTCATTGGTCCGAGTGCAACAATTTGGTCAGGATAATGAACAAGAAAATGAAACTTGGGTGTAATCATTGAACTTGAATGTAATGACTTGAAAAGAGAATGATGCTCCGCAATCAGTAGTTTTAGGACAGCACAATATCCCTTGGGTACAACAGGAGAAAACACAATATCAAAAATTTTTAGCAGTAAAAGAAAACACTGCCAGTGTTCATCTCCTTCAGGAACACAATCTCCCATTATCAAAGGGATAATTTGACAAAGAAGTAATGTTTGGGCAGCCGATAAATGAAATTTTTTATCATTAGACCCCAGCAATTCTCTAGTTATTATTCCTGGCCTGTCCATCTCATTTTTGCCATAATCAAAATTCTCGATACGGTGATTATATTCAGCTACAGTAATATATTTCTCATTCACACAATGTTTAACCAGTAGCTTGACCTCAAGTTGAGCAACACCTTCTAGGATATCATGCATAGCATCATGTGGTAAACCACCATCAAACATGGAAAAATTTTTTGCACACATCAACTTACTACGACGATTGATTCCGTATGTTTTAGAGTAATGATCTTTTAGATCTCCTTCAGCTGCATCCAACTCATCACATTGTCTCTTGTGTATTTCAGCAGTTCGTTGACAAAAATCACTTGACAAAAACTTGTCCTTATATGATGTAGTTTTGACCATACAAGTACGACAAAATCTATGTGAAAAAGAAAAAGACTCCTTGAATCCTCCCAAAAGATTACTAGCTAGATTATCAGCCAGAAAACACATTAAACCTCCTTTAAAGTTGCGCTGATGGCCACTGATGTTAACATTAATACCATGCGTAGTTAACGTATTCAAATCTTTTATAAATGGTTCAAGAATAGTGTCAATACCATATTTCTGAATTACAGGATGTGTTGCACAAGCAACTAAATTAATGCTCCTTAATGTAGATCGAAATTTAGGTGGAATGTTACCGAGAGTGAATAAAATGATGCCTAATTTATGTTTCTTGGTATGTGTGCCTAGGGGGTTACAAACTTCAAGCTCATCAAAGTAGGCAATTACTTGAAGTGCAAGTGGATCATTTGAAAATAATGGGTGATTGCAAGCTAATTCTCCATCACAAAAATCTTCAAGTTTATCATCTGATCTCCTGTGAGGATTATCAATGAATTCCAACAGACTGGAATCTCCCAGTAGTCTTTCAAGCGTCTTAAAAATAGGAATATATTGAAAAGAGTCACGTTGTTCTACTAGCGATCTCTTAGTTCCTGAAAACCTTGCAGCATAAAAAGGTTCACCAACTAAAATCTCCTCTGGTTCCTATAGTAAAATAACAGATTGGTGTACGTTCATTCACCGTCCTTAAAACTTTATGTTTATAAGTGAATTTACCAAAATACTTGCATTAATGCATTTACCATAGTAATCTTAGTTACTGCTTCAACAGAGTATTATGTACTAGTTCAAACTTACCACTAAGCCAAGATCTTCTACAAAACACTCCTCTTGTTTATATCTTGTTTCCAAGCCAACAAAAGGATCGGCTAAGTCTTTAAACACACTGTCAATTTGTGTATCATCTATTCCAAGTGAAGCAAGCTTAGCACGAATACCACTGTGAAGAATTTGCACTGTGTGGGAAAAAACAGTCTTTGACCCTTCCATAACATCATCGATCGCTGTCTGAGACAAACGATGGTTTTCTTTTAATTTCAACAAATAAAGGGCGCTGGCTTTCTTTTGACGAATCGCATCAATGCCTAGCAAATGCTCCAGATCTGGATTGAAATCTTCATTTCCTATATACAATGGTATTTAATTAATGATTCATTAGAATGTGATGCCTTTATTAAAGCAATTGGGATTAGTTACTGCATCACAAGTTGCATGAGTGCTGCTAAGTATTCACAAAAGTTGGTTTTGCCACAAGGGATCATTAAATCCACTAGCTACTGGAACAGTAAACTATATGATGTGATCATCTTTACGACCCACTTTTATAACTCTATGACAGTATAAAGCAATAGTTGCAATGCATATGTACTCCACTATTAACTTTGACACAATTAATGTACTGTACAGCAAGCACAAATTATAATATATGTGCATTGTGTGTACACTATCGCAGGAACCATATTAGACCACCGTTACTGCATGGGAGACTGACATACAGTGTATAGCTACTATATACACAAACCTTGTTGGAAAGCGTCATCGTGAAAATTGAAAGAGGATATCTCAGGTTCATCGGAACAATTCAACTGTTGCGATGCTCTATGAACTCGAGACTGAATTATGCCGGAATCTTTATGCTTTTTGTAGATATGTTGATAGAGAGCTGAAAATGACTTGGAAGTATTACTGCAACCACCGATTCCACACACAACTGAAAAGCGTGGATCACTGGAATGAACTAGTCGTATATTAAGTGCCTGGAAAACACAAAGGGGGCACTTAAACCTTGCATATTGCCCGCTGGTACCGGCGCTAGAACTACTCGCCATCTGGAGTTTCTATCGGTAACACGACAATCATCACCACTGCTCTCAGGTAACTATAGGCTACCATGCACACGTGATAGCTAAAAAAATTGGCGGTGCAACTTGGCGCTCATATGGTGTTTGCCGCCTTTTTTGGTTTAGTGCTTTCAAGTTTGGTAGATTTGCTTGGTGGCCTCGTTGGTAGCTCAATACTGAATGTCCGAGACGATGTCGTCCACTGACGTTGACCAGCTTCAGAGCGAGATTCCGAACGAACTCAACGAAAGTATGTGAAATTCTGAAAGGTACGTAACTAGCTAGCTACTAAAGGTTAACTCATTTGGCACACAGCGAGGAACGGCGTAGCTGCAGACTATGTCTGTCTAGTTGAAGTGACAACAGCAGTTCTAATCTTAGTCAAAACTTACTAGCAGCCCTGTTGGATGCCCCGGCTGTACTCTCCAGGTCTCATTAACGGACTGGATTGCCTAAAAACATTGTACAGTACCCGGTCTTGTCACATAGCTTTAAAAATTGTTCACACAACTTGCCATCTTTCACGGCAAGTGTCTTCCACTTTGTCAGTATACATGTAGCTTGTTGATGTGTACAGCATTATACAGCAATGTGATTTTTTATTTTTTTTTTGTAGAGAATTACATTGATGGTAAAGAATTCTTACAGTTGAGTCAGCAGGACTTAAAGGAAATGATACCTGCCATAGGCATTGTAAAGAAGCTGTTGAGGCTTATTTCAAAGGTATTTTAGGTGTATGTAGTAGCCGTCTTATTTATAGGTATATTTTTAAATTTATTTATTAATGTTTTACAGTACAAGTATTCACTGAAAGCCATAAAATTAATTACAGTATCGGAAAAAAGAAACAAACTATATTCCAGTGTAAAGCCATACTTAAGTAACCTAATTATTGCATCTGTGACTGGTCTCATGGGCTAGGCTTGAAACAGACTCTCAACAATTAGACAATGGCATGCAGAGAATGCTTTGAGGTATGCAGGGTTTTTACTCTGGTAAGACACCTTGCCACAAACTTTGACACATAGATTACATACTGGATTCCTAACAAGTTTAAGATTTCAGTCACATGGGCCATTGTCTAAACAGCTAAGACATGCATTGCTAGGATTCTCCCTCAGGAATGATGTAATAATCAGCCTCGGCTCGCATCAGTGATTATTCTTTGGGTTGTTTATCCACTGAAGAATCCTAGCACTGCATGTCTTACCTAGGCATTATCTGGTTCTTCTAAAGCTGGAGAGACTATTAACTTACAATTTTTGTATAAATCAAAAAGATTGCATGTGCACTAATTTATTAGAATATTTGCAAAGCACATGTAATAGTGGGTGATACATGGCTATTCTCAGTGTTAAATTTTTAGCTATAACCAATATCGTCTTCACCAGGGGAGATTTCAAGATGTTCTAATAGAGCAGTCCAATACTCTTATAGGAAAATCATTGCACTACCATGTATTTCACAACCACTTAGCAAGATCTTGAGAATTAGCACTGACCCGTACTCTGTATTTGCAATAAACGGTACTCATGTATGATAATTTTATGATGTTTAGGCATCCCACGTAGCTACGTATATACATTGTGAGTTGAGGCTGTATTTGATTGCTTGAAGTTTAATTGTTGACATAATATTATGTATGTAGTGTTCATGAAAAGTTTGCAGTAATTGTAAATATGATTTTTATATAGGATGATATTCCTGCTTTGTCATCTGTTGATACGTACAGTCCAACTCCATGTAGTGATCAAGGTTCGACATGTTCAACACAGTCTGTTGCTTCGTGTACATCAGGAAGTCTGTCAGCAAGCAGTTTTGAAATACCTTCTCACTGGAGACCAGAGACGGATGCCTGTATTAAGAGAAAGGAGCTAACACAAGAAAGTCGGAATGATATTGTTAGAACCTTGGTTACTCTTACAATTTCTAAAGTGGGTTCGAAGCCATCCAGAAGCAACTGTGAGCAGGTTGCCAGACTCCTTATCCTTAAATATCCATATATGAAGGATGATATAGGTGATGGCTATGTAAGTTATGTTATGCAATTGTACACATATTAAAGAGTATAATTTGTACATTTAAATAGCAATAACTGTCTATTTTTAATTTTTCCTATCCTGAGTGCTGTGTTTTCCATACAGCACGAATTTGTGGTGCTTTAATTAATACTTGGATGGTTTTGCATGGGAGGAACAATGGGTATAAATACTCGTGCATATTGTATGCACTCATTCAGAGATAAAACAGTTTGTTTACCACATATCTATGGAATAACTGCCATATTAACAAAACAACACACATTTTGTCATTGTATGGCCAATGGAGTACAACTGCCGCCGTTGATCCTCCCGTGCAAAGTACACAATATGGTAGTGATTTTTGTAACTTCACGTGTGCAATCTAAGTTGCTATAGTGCATTAAATTCTGGCATTTTCTAGCAATGCATAGCATTTGCCACATGGTTATATTCAGCTGAACACTGGTGGAATGATTACTAGATGATGATGTATTGTCCTCCAAGTTTCCATCCACTATATTTGTACTTGTATTTCGTTTTTTGTAATTAGTTTGTGTACGTTTTTGTATGGAAGAACAGCTATACCGAATATTGGAGCTAAAATAATAAGCAAGAATACAAGTACTGTGGACTGTATACATGTACTGCAGATTTACGCTACAGTGGATTGGTTGCTTCTTGCAACATTGGAGAGTAAAATGCATAGAGCATGGTATGGCTTCTTACGTGGCAATTAGCCAACTGATACAGAAATTTTGAACCAATCCGATATATTCCGATATGTTGAATCTAAACACCGATACTGATCTGATATACCGATATAAATTTAGAAACCAAATGGAGATGTCAAATTAAACTATATTTATGCACTTATAACCACTGTAAGATCACTGGCAATGCTTCGTTGCCTATGGTGGTGTGGCCTCTATTATGTGGCCCAGACAACAAATATTTTAATGGATACTCCTGCTAAGATTACTCTCCATTTTAATGGCTGGTTGTTCTAGGTTGTATTCTCTGGTTCATTCCATGGTTGCTTTTAAAACTCACTAATTTGATTGTTGATTGTATGATTGGTAAACGTTATAACAATAAAACAGTAGCCATGTGTGTGCACTTAGATGGCTTCTCGTAGCATAGTGTTTTGCAATAAGCAAGAAAGTCACTGTTTCCCAGTCTTGTTAGCTGTATTACATCGCATAGTCAGTGCACACTGTCTTTAAGACAGCCCAGTTGTACTGTATATCGGTATATCGTATCGGTTTTGGCAGTAATATTGATCCCTACCGATATTGACAAAAGTCTCCGTACCAGCAACCAATATGATATCGGTGTATCAGTACACCCCTACTAGAAACACAATTTTAATAATAAGAACTTTGTACTTCGGCCATGTACAGTTAAATCTTTAGCATATCTCATGCTTATTTTGACAATTTTCTGAAATTTGATGGCATCTTTTAAAATTATATTATATATACTTCTTGTATTTGTATGATGTATGAATTTGCTCTTATGTGAAAGTTTATTGCTGCAGACTTCATGGGTGGACAAAATGATTGAAAGAATCCGAAATTTAATCAAACTGGACAGAAAGAGAGGAGCTTCCATTGATCAATCACCTGCTCCAAAAAGAAGTAATAACAAGGACAAACTTCAAAGAAGGTACCCACTAACTCAGAACTCACCTATTGTGGATTTGGAGACTTTTGAAGAACACAACAAGGCTATGGTGGAAGAAATGAAAAATCGTACTCCTCGTGACCGGGTATTGCTTCCATTAATGAAAACCACTTTTCAGAATCAATGGGTTTATGTACGGAAAGATGCCACCAGTGTTAAGTCTATCATTACTGAATATCCATGCCTCAAATTTCCAGCAATTGTAAGCATGTACAGTAATATTGTTAAATGTTTATGTTGTTATTGTATACAGTTGGAGCAAGAATTAGCTATGATAACAGGGAGAGCAAATGTAAAAGATTCTTTTCTGAGGGAATGGGCTCGATATGTTCCAGCTATCATTGCATTGGGCAAAAAAAGCTCTAAGAAGAACGTCAAAGAAGTGCTGAAGACTGCTCGTGAAGAAGGTACAGTGTGACTGCTATTATTGCATATCATAGAAGTCTGTATTTAAAGTAATATCTTATAACCATGTCTGTTGGTAGTGATCCACCAATAAGAGATTTAACCGATTATCTGATACTTGAATTACATACTGGCCGATACCGATAACCGATCCGATGTTTATATTTACTCAATTTCTACATGTTTTATGCAATATTGCAATATATTTCCTTAATTTCTGTCTTGATTTCTTAAATATAATGTTAGGGTCAGCAAAATTAATCTGCCAAAACATCTACTAATAATTACCGATATTTCCAAAATTTGGCCGATAAATCGATTTCTGATGCTTTACCGATTAACCGGTGCATCACTATCTGTTGGTACAATTCAAAGTCTCATTTCTTGTTGAAGTCATGTTGTTTTACAGAGTTTTAATAGGTACTTGGTACATGAGGTTTAAAACACAATTTGCAAATAGTATACAGTGAATGTGTTTGAAGTCTAAATAAAATTACTCAGAAGGTGTCAAACTATTTTTATGGCCAGCTAGTAGGTCTCTTTGTGGATTGTAAGATCTCAGAGGAGGGTGGACAAGCGCACGTGAGTGCATACATTTGTATTAAAAGTATAACCAAGCCTTCAGTGAAGTTTAAATGGGTACCATTCGAAAGTGTGCTTCACGTTTAGTATATTTAGCCGGTCTGCCCCACTCTTCCCCACTATTCCCAACACGTAAATCGCCCTTGAATTTATAGAAGATCACGTGTGCAGTAAGTTTGTCGGTGGAATCGATGCGTTGCACTCTAGCGACACCTTATAAGCTTCTATTCGAGCCCAACAATCGTTGAAGAAGGTATTATGATATACAATATGCCTCCTATGCTCGCTCCCATGGAATTAAAGAAAGGAAAGCGGACGCCGCTAGCGTGTCCTCATGGAGAATCAAGCAGGAAATAGGACATCTTTGTACTCATTTTCTTCCGTTTGTCACAAAAAGCACAAGATAAATTAGTGTGGCTGTTGCTAAACAGGTTTTATCACTTCATTTTAGTCTTGGTATTAGAAATATTCAATTAACGGTAATAATTTTCAATAGCGCTTATATCGTGTCCACCCTCCTCTGGTAAGATCTCTTTGTCTTCCAATGGTCAAAGCACACTATGCATGCCATGTTCTAAAGCACATGACCATTGTCATTAATGTATTTTTATTTCTACTTTCAGATGGTGATGATATTTTAGCTCTGAGCATACTAGTGGAGTTGTTAGCTCCGAAAAATGCCAAAGAGACGATCAAATTTGTTTACACGGAGTATCAAGTATGGTTCTATGAATAATGAAACTGCAACTATGATATTTATTGTTTCTTGTGTAGATATCCACAAGAGTAGAGGATGCAGCAAAGTCACAGACATCATATGCAGCACCACGAATAGGAGGGTACCTTGGTGTAGGTCCAGATGACCAATTTTTTGTTTTTGTGGAAAACATGACTCTCTGTCAGTGTTCAACATTGCCAGATGCCATCTTTCTTACGTTTTCAGCATACTATTCATTTTACCTTGAGTACTCAACCCAAACCAAAAGCTTTATGTGGTTTCTTCAGGATTATATCTTCTCCTATCCTGATAATACTGACCGCAGTGCATCATATTTGGCAGTCACGTCAGATATTAAACGTAACCTGTGAACATAAATATATCTATTGACAAACAAGACTGTACTCATATATAACATCTTTACAGGCTGTACTAGTTATGTTACGTATATGCCATGTTGTAAAAGTCTATATATTTGTTCATGATTACTGTTACTAAGAGATAATATTATGTTGTCACTATGTAAACAATTACAAGACTGTTGTTTAATCCTTGATGACGATTTGTGACTTGTATACTATGTGTGATAAATACTAAAGGATTTATAATATGCTACCAATTCACAGAAAGCAAACAGTGGTGAGGCAGGTTATCATCTAGGTACAAACAACAACAACACAACCAATTGTAACAGTCATTATTACCAACCATATGGTATAAGTAACTTTCTGGATGGTTATCATAGCTAATTATAAGGAAGGTAAATAGTTCATTCTGTAAGTAGTAACTAACCACTGGTATTGTGGTTAACACCACCACTAACTGCAGGCTTTTTACCCTAATACTGAAGTGGTTACTTTAATTCCTGCTATAGTTAAAGCAACACCTGGTGGTTATTATTACCTACCTTGATGGAGGTACTTTCAACCCACACAAAGTTGTTATAACATTTTGGATCTTGGTTGATGTTACCAACCTTAGGTTAAAGTTACCTCTTCACATAGATGGTTCCTATAACCTTTAAAATAAATGGTTACTTCTACCTAAAATTTTGGTTACCTGAGTTTCTGGTAAAACTACCCATTTTTTTGGGTTAAATCTACCTTTCAGTTTTTACAGTGTGGATGTACATGGGTGACTCCTTTTGGCATGTCTGGATACTTGTATAGTGTGTTACCTAATGTACTAGTAATGTGCTGACTGGTATGTTATCAATACTATTATTATGATTAAAGTACTTGGTAAAGGCAGAGCCTGTATACCAGAAGGCCTTGTAAAGGCCAAAGATGTTGATATTAACTGCACTAAGTATGTTTGAAAAGTAGGAGAAAAGAAAAAATCCATGACTGGACCTGGGCAGCTTCGAACCTGCAGCCATCCGATTAACGCTCAATACACTGTAGATGTAGTGGGATAAAGGGCATAAGGGTGCACACCCCCTCTTGCATGGGTATGCAGTTTCATCAAAGCTTACAAATAATATTTATGGTTTACCAATCTAGCATAGGTTGCTTTTACAATAAAGCTTGCTAAGGAGGCTGTTGTTAGACCAGTATGCAGTTGCTACCCAGGTCATATCATCTAGAGAACAATCATAAGTTAGATTTGTTTCACAGTAGAAGTTAGAGGAAATCAGCTGAGATTTATATACATAGACTAGCCAGGGGGTCATGTGTCTGTGCATGTGTGTGTACTGTTGCCTCACACATGCACATGCATGCACACACACACACTGCATTACATTAGATGGTTGATGAAGTGGTAGGTAATTCTATAGTTCAGTGTTGTCTATACAATTGCCTACTGACAACCTCTCCAAACCCTTCCCGTTCCACCAGATCAGCTATACCACTTGATAAGTGGTGTGATACAGTGTTTGTAAGTAAGGAAGGATACACATGCACACAAAAAATACACTTCACTGCATAGCCAAGTGGTTAGGGCACAAGTGGCTAGGGAATTGGCTAGGTAATTGAAAGGTTCCTCCCAATTAGTGTTATTTCCTTGCGTAACAAACCTTACTCACATTGCTCAAGTCTACCCAGCTGTTTGAATGATGCACCGGAATCCCAGTGCTGTCTCACTGGGTGGCAATAACTGTGTTTCACATGGCTGCCAGAGGCTTGCTTTTGTTCTGTGTATGCGTGTTGGCAGACTACATGTCTGTCTGTTAAACCTGAACGGTCCTCCTGCAGTAAATTTGCCTGCACAAACTCAAGTGCTTTAGTAGTATGCGCAGGCTAGGCATCCTAGTGCTGGTTCACTGGGTGGTAATAGCATGGCTGTCTGAGGGTTTGCTTTGTGTGTGTGTGTGTGTGTGTGTGTGTGTGTGTGTGTGTGTGTGTGTGTGTGTGTGTCTATGGCTTTTGCTTTGCTTGTGTCTATGTGTGAGTGTGTGCGTGCGTGTGTGTGTGTGTGTCTATGGTTTTTGCTTTGCTTGTGTCTATGTGTGAGTGTGTGCGTGCGTGCGTGCGTGCGTGTGTGTGTGTGTGTGTGTATGCATTAGACAGCACTAAATAGTTGGATTGTTTTGATGAACAATGTTGCTGCTAATTTCCAGTATGTGACATAAGGGTGAGGGAAGTACCTGGCACACCTTCACATAGAGATAATATTAATGTGTTATGGAGTACTGGTGTACTAGTCTTGTTAAGGAGAGCACCTGAGTAGTGCACAAATTATTAACATTTGCTGGTAGATGTAATCTTGTACACATGCAACTTCTAGACGGTTTGTTGTTCTGGTGGTTGTTATCATCTGTTGTGTGTATATGTGTGGAGAGAGAGAGAAAAGGTCCCATTTTCAGTTATCATGCAGCAGTGTTTCCTTGGACTATTTACACTGTTCCACTATAAGGACCTGGTGATAAAAGCTATTGCCCATGTCCAGAAATTTGAGTGTCCACACTGTAAGAGATAGTAAAACATTCTTGTGTTACTATCTTAACATTTCGTGTGCTAAATAGAATGTACACACGTACCTTTTTGTTTGTATAATAGCGTAATGCATATGGATTTTAGTTGTGTTAATGTGACCAGACCACTAATAGCTTTTACTTTACTGATCATTTTAAGGACACTACCTAGTAATTTTATATTTACAAGTGATCTCCTAACAGGTTGGTATAGTACATTACCTTTTAGTTATAATGTAAACTTAATTATTGATATGAGTTCAATGCGAAGGAATACAACTAAGTTACATACAATAGCATGACCCTTTAGTGGCACCCAAGATACGAAATTAGTCATGTGCCATGATACTGTTCATTGATCTCACCTGACTACACATTTTGTTTTCCTTTTCAACTATTTGAATCATGTTGATACATGCACAGATTGGTAAGCGAGCGTCATCAATATCTGACATATGAAAATTTATGTCACAAAAAGGTGGTACTGAGATAAAATTTTCATGGGCGGGGATCCAACCCTGTACTTTTTAGTTAACAATAAGGTGGAAACGAATAATACAAATATTCATGATTCGTTCATTAAGAAATATTTGTTATTTTGTTAATCAGACAATTACATTATTTGTGACCGGATTTTCAAAAAAGGGGTCTTCCACACACATCCAATTTACGAACTTTGGCAATTCATAACTTCAGATTGGAAAAAGTTATTGTGCTGAAATTTGGGCAGTAAGTACCTTTCTTGAGCATTAAGTTATGATCTTCCAAGTTCATAGAATGGATGTGTGTGGAAGACCCCTTTTCGCAAATCCAGTCACATTTTAGCTTTGAAAAAGCTGCTGAAAACTGCAAGCTGTTATTTTTGAACCACCTTTTAAAGACAAATACATCCATTAGCATTCAAAGTTGTACTAGTAATCAAAGTGATTTTGTCCCTTTCAAGCACCTAGTTAGAATAGTTTGTTCATTAATTTGTATTCTTTAAAATTTGATATTTTTTCACCTCTAGGTAGCAGTTCAATAGGGCTTCTTGTTTGTGGTGTCTGCCCTGTAGTGTAAAGTCACTCTAAAATTAAAAACACATTAATTTTATGTGGGCTACAGAATGTACGAATGCAAAAAGTTGTAACGTACCCCATGTGTTTAGTACTACATCTACTAAAATTTATTTGGTCAACACTTACCATATTTGTGGCTACTTAGCTTGTATTGGTACAATAGGATTTGTCACTTGTGCATGCCATCCACTGTCTAACTACAGTTCTCCTTACCATAAACTTCCGAAGTATTAAAAAAAAATTTTTTTTTAACTTTACAATAGCAAATCCTAACCACCTCATAAACTTTTATGTTGCTATATATGAATTATTAAACAAAAATCAAGCCAATTAGCTTAGATTACCACATATTTTAAATTAATTTCATAAAATTTTGAAGCAAGAATTTCCGCATGCCTGCAGAGATTGAGTAATATATGCACAAGCAAATACGCTAAGCTAAAATTGCTCTGTAATGTTTTCTACATTGCAATATGGATTCTGCTCCACACAAAAGAATTTTAGTCCCTACAAGTATATGGTAGTACATACGCTTTTTGGGTTTGTCACATAATTGTTCACATAAATCATTTAAAAGTAGCAATCAAAAAAATGCTCTGTATTTTCTTTACTTTACCATAGGTGAGCACATTAAATCTTGTAAATGTAGAATGCTACATTTTTCATTTGAACTGTTACATTTTTCATGAAAATCAGAGAGTTTCAAGCTCAAATATCAATGTCTCCTTGCAAACACTTTGCAAAAAGGTTCTCAAAATTAATATCTAATTTTGTGTCATAGTTTCAAATTTAATGGTAATATCATTTTCCATTACTGAGTTATGATTTTTAAGAATCGTGACAAAATTTCGGAAGTTTATGGTAAGGAGAACTATAGCATAGATAACTTCCACAAGGACATTTATATCTTCTTTCTGCAAGCAAAAGCTCTATTAATTGAAAAGTGATGGGTCCCATACAAACTAAGAACTCTTAATTGTTGCAAATGTATGGGCATACAGTACACTAACACTTTTAAGCAGGAACTTCCTGACTACTGCGGTATTTGTGGTCATGCAGGGGCAGTTTTAGGGGGTTTTTGGGGTTACCACCTCTGATCGTAGCGCGCACCCTTACAATTTGTGTGGGTGATAAAAAATCACCAAGAGTTATGTATACTGTATTATATTAGCACTTTTTCTGCTGGTGAAACTTCATACTTTTGCCTTTGAAATCACCATTATGGTGTTCAACAGCATGTAGTAACCATTTTTTTTGGTCTTTGACTTACAGCTAGGCTGAAGTTGCAATTCCAGAGTGGAAACCCCCTCTAAAAATTTCTAGATCTGCCCCTGTCATACTTATGCATAATTGAATACTCAACTTTTATACCAACACACAGCTACCCTCTCTTGAACTTAATGTTAATCAGCCCTGCTTGTGCCTTTACACATTCGTACATTACAGATACATTATGTTGTAATAGGTGGCCACAAGCGGTCACAAAAGTCATCTGCATACATGAGTGAGATAAGTTTTTGTATTAAATTATTAAGGCTGAATAATTATTGAATTGCTTTAGGTTACTGTCTTGTTGTGGTTATCAACATATTAGATGCTAAAGCCATGCCAACTGATTTAGTTGCTTCACATGCCCAACCAACCCACTTTTGCATGATTAAAAAGAATCTAGCTGAGTTAAATACCATGTATACTGAGTGTGATCCTCAATAATGCATGTTCACCTGCATGTTCACCTCCTCAATAATGCATGTAAGTTCACCTGTTCACCTCGAAACTATACATCACTTGTTTCAAGCTAGTGCTATTTCTTTGAGACCACTCCCTAGTTGTGCTTCTTTATTTTTCACTTGTTTGTACTAGACTTCTGTTGATATATTTATATGCCAACCTACTGACCTGCACTCTTGAGATTTCTGCATGAAGCAACTCAAGTTGAACAGTTGTCTATTTTTTGCTATATACGTAGTTTGTTGTTGAGAAGAGGAAGCTATAGGTATTGGCTATATTACATTACAAAAGTGTGGATTGTTCTCATTTGAACGTTGGGGTTTGTAGGAAACAGTTGCCAAGCTTTTTTGTAAAGATTTAGTACCTAGTTAGTTACCCAATTATATGGAAATTATACATGATGTATAAGTTTATTTATTATATCCATTTTGTTAGTCAATTTTGTGTGCATAGTAAAGGCATCATCACATGCATGTATAGAAAATATGATAATAGCAGTGTGTCAGGAGGCTAATACAGTGCAGACGAACTGTATATAATTTCAAGACATCCTGTACACATATAGGGTAGGTGGTGCTTTAAGAGTTATATCTTGTTCGTGACATTCATGAACTGCTTCTTTTTTTTGTGCATCATTCTATCAGAAAGTGTTCAAAATTATAATCTATTTCTAGTCATAGAACAAAAGGCAGGTTTATATATATATATAATTTAGGGATTTATGCATGTGATCAATCTTGGTGTCTACTGTCTACATATAAAAGTGGAGTTATTTTCATATCACAACTGTAGTATTTGTATTTTCTGTATAGCTATATATGTACTGTATTTCGAGTGTACTCACAATACAGTACATTTTGCCACTTTTATTCTCTCACACAATGTGCAATACATGCTTAAACATCTATGTAGTCAATTGGCTTGCAACCTTAATGTGGTGTATGCGACTATGTGTACTTGTGGTCTTGTTCTTTGTAGTTGAGGTGTTTTGACAAGCAGCAACAGCTGAAATTCTGACCACAGAAGTGCATGATAGTAGTAAGTTGCTACCAATATAGAACGTGCAATGATCATGATTTCTTTTCAGGAAAAAAAAGAATCGATCGAAGAAAAGAGATAATGCATCCTTTTACTGACATGCATGATGTTTTGTGTGAAGTGGCAATTCACCATGTAAAATTTCATATGTTATGTATCGTTGACATAATACACTTTTCAATAATGGTTTACATATAAAATCTGTGAACAGTGCAGATGACAATAGACAAGTAGTCATGAAATGCCAACTCATACTGTGTCAGTGTAGCTATATATAAGTGTAATTCTTTACTGGGAATGTCTACACTAGACAATTTCAATGGTAGAGGCATACATAGGTGTATGTATAATTAAGATAAATTATAGACTGATAGGTATATCTGAAATTTAAGCAACAGTTAATAGCTAATGTAATACTCCTGCTAACATGGCTACGTGCACGTATACACTGCCAACTGCAAGAATTACACACTAGCTACTGTTACGTATATAAATAATGGGTAATTCTTTTACCAGCAGTACACCATTGCATGTGCAGTATAAAGTGATGCATGACATGCCAAGTGTACTGCAGTCATAATAATGCGCATTGTTCGCATCAAGTGTACACATTGTGTGTATGTACTTGCCCATGGCCATCTATAAGTTGCTATATGAGACATACACTGTATGCATGTGATTAGTTAATGTTTGTCAAGATACTTATACTGTTCTTTAACAGTTGCATTTGTATAAAATTTTATAATGTGCCGTCAATGCAACAAAATAGTAGATTGGAAGTTGCCGTGGAGATCAAATCATCGTGCAGGGTTTTAGTAAGCTTTTTGTCGATCCCTAGCTGAATAAGTAGTGTATGATGCTATAATACCAACCCGTGCATAGCTCTAGCCACAAATAAAGTTTCAAGCAGCAGACTCAGACTTGACAATGCTGTCCTGTACATTTAACTAAAGTGTGCATGCAAGTTCCACATGTTGTAGTTATTATACTCCATTAAAGTATTCATCTATACAAAATGACACATGATTAGTGCATACAAATGAGCAGATGTGTATCAAATTCATGTTCGATTACACATATTGATGATATAGGGTCACATAATACGCCAGCTATTATCTACTTTACCTAGTACTGCATGGTCATTGCTGACCCATTAATTTTTATAGCACAAAGCACATAGGATTTGTGCTGCGCTGTTTGTGTGAATGTATCAGAGGCGTAGCTAAGGGGGGGCATTTGCCCCCCCCATCACTAAATGATTTTTTTAAAACCTTCGTCACAAGTTTACCAATCTCGTTATGTACAGACTTGCTCAACCACAAAGTTACGTAATACAGGAAACTGGTTAATCACGTGATCACCGCACATTGCTGTTGTGGTCAACACGTTTTCTGCGTAACAATGACGAGTGAGTGATAAAGGAGATAAACTGGTGACTGTTATGAATATGGAAAGCACCTTGATGGAAGGTACGGTAACTCACAACTAAATTTGCAGTGACTTGTGTATGCACACATTCATAGTGATGAGCGAGTGAATCACTATTAATTTTTGTCTCGAGCTTGTAACTTATACTGAACATAATGTATGGCATTGCTATCAGGTGGTTACCAATGCGCCTGACAATGTCATGCATATTTAAACTGTAAGCTCACTGGTTATGTACACGTGGGGCAAGGTCGAGGACAAGGTTGAGATTTGAACTGTGATGAGCACGACTGAATCTCTGCTTTGTGCTGTTGCAGTTTCACCGTAAATTCTTACCGGTGAAACAACATAACCAAATGGTTAGGACAGTGGCTTATATGCCCCATGATGCTGGCCGGTTCATGCTGTTGCAGTTTCTTGCATTACTTACCATGACTATAACTGGTTATTATGGAACTTTGAGACAGTTTCTATCCGTGTTAACCTCCTACAAGTTACTAGTCTTGTCCAAGGTGGATTTGCCCGCACATACTCAAGTGCTTAGGACACTTTCCCCAGCAGATTCAAGCCTAATAGAGCTCTATATGACATGCTTAATATAATGCTACAGAAATGTTCATTTGATATCATTTCTCTTGTAATGCTGTGTATATACTCCCGGACACTAAACAAGACTATGGGACCGACCATAATTGACGCAGTAAGATACATGAATTATAGTTTAGCTTTTTTCATTGTACCAGTGATAGACATGATGTCATGTACTCATCCAGTATTTTCTATAACACAAACTGAGTACGTATGCCACAAAATTTAATATTTTATCTTCAAATGTTTAGTAAAACACTTGTTCGTATTCTTCCTATTGTGTTGTGCGTATTGTCCAATCTTATATCAATTGCTTTATTTTACAGATTATTAAAACAAGATGCCACAGAACTTGCCAGCTTGAGCAATCTTAGTGTAAGTGTATTTTGTTTGTGATCTTACAATAGACCATATGCAATCTTGGGGGCATGGCTTGTAGTATTGATCGTGTGCAATCTGTAACCAGAATGTCTTGAAAGAATACTATAGTAACTTCTCGGATGTTCCTTTCATCAAGAGTATGAGCATTTAGAATTTTTCCAGTATAGAATTTCTTGCTCTCAGGAATATATGAGACTATGCTCTAGATTGCACATAGTCTATAACAACAAATACAGTGTCCTCAGTAAGGAGATTGATTTAAAACCCCTACCTCACCACCAACATACATTCACATTTGTACCACCCTTTAAGCAAGGCCTAAACTGTTGGTCATCACAATCCTAGAGGGGAAGGTCTGAAAGCTACCGTACAGTAGATAACTTAGGCAGTGTAAAACATAGGTGAATTTGGCAAATAGTCCAAGTTTTTTCCTCGCCTATAGCCATTGTTAGCTATGTCACTGTGTAGAGATATGTTACAAAACACACCGGGGTGTAGCTAGCTTTCTGAATTACCCGGGCACAAGATCTGGCTGTCCCCTTTAACAAGCAATGCGAGCCCATCTCTGTGGACTCTTCATTACAGATTTGCTTTAAAAGAAGTTATGCCTAGCTAGCTACTACACTGCTGTTTGTACAGCTTAACCCTTAAACCCGCATAATCCAGAAAACTGGATTTACACTTAATAAATACACATGCTTTGCACAAAGCGCTGTAACTTTCGAAGCTTTCGTCCCTCCTATGGCTATGCAATTTATATCATTCTACTCATGATGTAGCAAGGATCAAAATGATACCTAGGGTTTTATCCTAACACTAAAATTAATGGTGAAGCCAAAACTAGTCGTGAAAATAACTTTTCAGTAAGGAAACACACAAACCCTTTACATACCTTTATAAAATGGTTGATAACTCGATGGTAGTTGATCCTATCGCTTTGCAACAACTTTCATTCCACTCTTCCTGACATTCACTTTCATAATTTATTGTGTTGATTTTTAGTTAAGACCAGCAACTGTTGTCACAAGTGATGAGTGTTCCTCTTATAATAGGTGCTAGTGGCACACAAATGTTTATTCATTGGAGTCATGTGCATACTGCTGAGGTAAGTCTATTGTCAGCTATGTATATACTGTACCATATGGATATCAAATCATCAATCGAGCATTGTCATTTGCTTAGTTCATTCAGTGCTATTGTAAGAATGATGTAGATTGTCGCTTTTCTGCCTTACAATGTCACTGAAAAATTAGTGTGGTTTCAGAGTGACCTAAAATGCTTCTGGGAAGTTCTGCAATAGTGTTGATTTGGCTTGTGAGATTTTGGCTTCATTTGCTGATTTGATTGTCCAATTTCTGTAATGTGTTTAGTGGTCTTTTATTTCAGCAATTGTCATCTTGATATATAGGTGTTCTGGAGACTATGGGAAGACACCACACACGATGCAATTGGTTTATAATAGTGTGTATTCTAACTTATTCTGTAACTAAGTTTTGTTTGTCATATCGATTGAGTTGTGTATATTTTTATCACTTGTTCAGACCTGTTGCATATTACAAGTTTAATCGAAGGTTAACTTGAAGGTGGCCATAATAACATTAATAGATGGGAACTAACGTCGAACACTATGCATTATTCAGTAAATATCTAAACGGTAGGGTTAGCTTGATCACTATGCATTATGGTATTCATTAGAAGGTATCAACAGGTTTGGGGTAGTACCATATGTAGCAGCCTACCTGTTCTAGATCATTCTATGCTATAGCAGGGCAGTAAAGGAGCAGCATTATCACTAATTGTTTGCAGTGCTGGAAACTTTTTATCCCACCAAAGGTCCATAGTACCAAACTACAGCTGGTTAGTAGGATATGGGCTGCATTGTAGCATATCAGTTAGGAGGGATCATATAGGGCATCTGGTGTTGGGTAAATTGGCATACCACCAAATGTACCTGCCAGAGCTTTATCATAAATGTTGGGGTACACATTTACCATGACCCAATCTCGGAGGGTCATGTGATCTCACATGACAGATTAAGGGTCAGGTCACAAGGCTACAGCGCTCCAGCCCATTCTCCCAATCTCGATGTCTTGTGGTCATTGCCACACACTGGTATACAGAATGTTTGTTTCAGCTCTATAGTCAACATCATCTTCATAACACTCACTGCCGTGATGCAATGGTTCTTTCAAAATGATGCACTTGCAATAATCAAGGCTTGCAACACAATAAATGAAGTAGTGGTGAGACAAGCATATCAAATGTACTATCAGTACATGTACATCAACCAGATGTGTAAGCTTCATACTTGGAGCACAAAACTTCTGACTGTGTAAATATTATTGCAACATTCAAGTGTGTGTTGTAAATGACGATTGCAAGTCCCTAGATGGCTCCACAAACACTTCTGTACAATACAAGTGAAGAATAATACCAACATATAAATGGACACTTCATTATGTCTTTTCACTCCTTGCATTGTATCATTACAGTACATTATACATAAACATATTATGTATTACACACTTAGATATGCTACAAAGGAATTGTCAGTTTCATGTCGTAATTGGCTAATTCGTAATTAAGTCACCAATTGCTGCAGATTGATTGCCGTCTTAAGCTTCTTGGTATAAGGACATCTACAGATCATCTAAGGCTCTTCATCATAATATAGGCAGGGGGCTTATCAGTGCTGAAGCGAGTGGACTGATCATCTATCACACAGACTTCTCACTTCCTGGAATATAAATGCTAACAATAAATTAAACAATAATAATTATTATTGTGATATGTAATGTGTAAATAATATGAGGTGGTATAAGCAGTGGACCTGGAAATGAAGAACTCAATCGGTACTTCACATTCATGCCTGTTACCTCTACAAGTCACAGCATCCCATCTTGCATGGCCAGATCACTTATTCTATATCATGGTGCCTCACACAATCCCTAACATTTAATGCCTACACTGAAAGAGGGTTTGGACTGCTTAGCATAGGCCATTCTGATGGGTGCTCATTTTCACACCTCCAGGTACCATACGCACCATTAATATTAATAAATACTAGAAGTTTAACTTCTCATGCACCACATGAAGCACACAAGGCTATTATAATTTTGTCAAACTGCTTGTGTAACCAGCAGCTCTTGCCAGCAGTCACCCTTTCACTGAAAATGTTCCTGGAAAAATTGTTACACAAAATTTCTCCAGTTAAGCAATACTAGTGTACTTGTCATACAGAAAGCCAGCTGTAACCAGTGAGCAGCCAGTCCAGACCTGACGATAGATGTCATGTGATGCATGGTGCAGAAGTGCTATGACTATGTAAGATGAGACACTGTGACTTGCAGAGGCATCTAATACAATAGAATGCATAAACACTAGGAAACATATAAAATTTCTGGATTCCTGCAGGTCTTTGGTCTGGGTTTATTAATTCCTGGGGTAGGGAATTATATTAGTACTAACTTGTGTACAATAATCTGTATGTACTGTGTAGCTATAAAATACCTTAAAGGAACATCTGAGAAGTTTGACTAGTATTCTAGGGATGGGAGGGTATTGACATTTCTGTCGTACGATTATTGTCATGAGCCATTATCACAATTATTGTACATTTAACCACTGTACTGTAACAAAAACCCTAAAATATTCAACTAAACGGCAAAAATATTTAAGATGATCGATTATTATGTGATAATTGCCAATTTTAATTATCACTAGTTAATGAAAATTAGACGATTGCCAACTAAATAATCATGATAATTGGATAATTGCCCATCTCTATAATATTCTTGCATCAATACTACAAAGCCATGCCCCCAAGATTGCATATGGTCTATTGTAAGATCACAAACAAAATACACTTACACTAAGATTGCTCAAGCTGGCAAGTTCTGTGGCATCTTGTTTTAATAATCTGTAAAATAAAGCAATTGATATAAGATTGGACAATACGCACAACACAATAGGAAGAATACGAACAAGTGTTTTACTAAACATTTGAAGATAAAATATTAAATTTTGTTGCATACGTACTCAGTTTGTGTTATAGAAAATACTGGATGAGTACATGACATCATGTCTATCACTGGTACAATGAAAAAAGCTAAACTATAATTCATGTATCTTACTGCGTCAATTATGGTCGGTCCCATAGTCTTGTTTAGTGTCCGGGAGTATATACACAGCATTACAAGAGAAATGATATCAAATGAACATTTCTGTAGCATTATATTAAGCATGTCATATAGAGCTCTATTAGGCTTGAATCTGCTGGGGAAAGTGTCCTAAGCACTTGAGTATGTGCGGGCAAATCCACCTTGGACAAGACTAGTAACTTGTAGGAGGTTAACACGGATAGAAACTGTCTCAAAGTTCCATAATAACCAGTTATAGTCATGGTAAGCAGTGCAAGAAACTGCAACAGCATGAACCGGCCAGCATCATGGGGCATATAAGCCACTGTCCTAACCATTTGGTTATGTTGTTTCACCGGTAAGAATTTACGGTGAAACTGCAACAGCACAAAGCAGAGATTCAGTCGTGCTCATCATAGTTCAAATCTCAACCTTGTCCTTGACCTTGCCCCATGTGTACATAACCAGTGAGCTTACAGTTTAAATATGCATGACATTGTCAGGCGCATTGGTAACCACCTGATAGTAATGCCATACATTATGTTCAGTATAAGTTACAAGCTCGAGGCAAAATAGTGATTCACTTGCTCATCACTTAGTCTGGCGGCACCCGCCCTTACTCTATGCGATGGGGCGGGCGTTGCCAGACTACTCATCACTATGAATGTGTCCAAGGGCATCAGAACCGGGGGCCAGGGGGGGCCAGGCCCCCACACTATTTTCAAAAGCATGTTTTGGCCCCCCACTTTTTGGGCCAAGTACTAGTAGCCAATCAGCCAAAGTTATATACACACACAGAAATGCATACCTCCATACGAGAAGCCATACAATCATCACGCAAAAGCACTCTGGGATGTGGCATCACCAGTCCACCGCAGAGGCGAATCCAGACTTATAGAAAGGGGGGGTCAAAAATGAACTGAGGCACTACATTGTCTCTGGATTGATAAGGTGAGACCAAAAATAATAAAAAAAGGCCACAGCCAGTTGACAATAGCTGCCCACCTCACCAACCACGCATTTATAGCTGATAAAGTACATAAAAATCCTTAAATAGCTCACTACACACTACTCTAATACTGTGACTGCTTTATTAGAGTGACTGCTCTATTAGAGTATCTCGATCTTGGTATATTAAAAATTTTTGGAGGGGGGTCAAGAGGCCCCTTTGACCCCCTGTATCCGCCCCTGGTCCACCCCATTCATTGTACTGTACGAGGCACTGTATTAAACACAAAAGCACCTGTAATTTTATTTCTGTTCTGCTTGCACATGATACCTGTTGTTGAAATATTTCCTGGATCCCGTGCAGTGAGAAGTTTGAACAGTAGAAAGAGTGTCATGTCCGTGATGTTGGAAAGATTGAACTCAAATTGAGGGTGGTAACAGATCTAAGTCTAAGAGGGCAGTCACACTGTAGTGCACGAGTGTATGGGAGTTGCTGACTACCAACGATTAAACCAGACATTATTAAGACTTTGTGGTGAAGTTGATTTATGAAGAGAAACAAACAAGGATGTGGAATATCAAAGTGGCCAACCATGAATGCAGTGTAGTATTCACCTGATCTACACTCAGTTTGGGAACACCTGCTAGAACAGACATCCCAGCTTATAGTTCCTTAAAGGTAGCTAACGATGTTTCACTTTGCCGATAACAACTATTAATGCTGTAATCCTTGTAGTGTGAAGTACGTAAAGCTCGCATAAAGAAAAGACCTTGATGTGACCATGATTTCTCATGTGATACATACATGCATTAAGCACATGCAGTAGGTGTAGAGGAGCATAGCGGCGGGTGTAGGGAGTGAAGAGATAGCTATGCACTATATGTGTAGGGCTGTTAGCTAGTGATAACACACCCCACAACACCTTTATATAAACGTACGTATGAACTGGGTACAGAGGAGCCGTATCAATGGGACCCTGTGTGTCTGAATGGGTTTATGGTTAACTGGTCATGGCTATCTTTGGCCCCCCAACCCTGAAAATCGTTCCTACGCCTTTGAATGTGTGCATACGCAAGTCACTGTAAATTTAGTTTAACACAGGGGTGAGTTACCGTACCTTCCATCAAGGTGCTTTCCATATTCATAACAGTCACCAGTTTATCTCCTTTATAAAGTCACTCACTCGTCATTGTTACGCAGAAAACGTGTTTGACCACAACAGCAATGTGCGATGATCACGTGATCAACCAGTTTCCTGTATTACGTAACTTTGTGGTTGAGCAAGTCTGTACATAACGAGATTGATTTACAACGACCATAACTTCCGTATACTTACGTGCACGGACTTGGGACACCACTCAATGAATTCGCCACATCATACTCGACAAGATGGCGGTTAGTTTTTGTTGATTATTATTATTACAGGGCCGGAGGAGGGAAAATTGAGTTGGTCAGGCCATTGACTATAATGTTGAAATTGCTATTATATACATGCCAGAGAGGAGCTGTTGTACAGTGTGCAAAGCACACTCTGCGAAGTGCGAAGCACGAGCATTCTAGGGGGGTCTGGGGGCATGCCCCCACAAGAAAGTTTTGAAAATTAGACACTCAGATATGCAATTTTAGTGATATTTCACTGCTAGCTAGCTATATAAATATGCTCAAGCCTATCTGTTGTTCTTCAGACTTTCTATACTATGTATAATTGTAGACCTGACATACAGGGGACACAGCATGAAACTTGCTGTATGGTTCATTTAGTTATAACTAGCAATTAGAAGTTCAAGGGGGATCTGGGGGTGCAACCCCCAGGAGTTGCAGAATTTTTACAATTTAAAGGCTTGAAAATGCCTTAAAATTTAAAACTGATGCTAAATTTTAAAGTAAAACTAGCTAGCAACTTGCAACTTTCCCCCCAAATTTCACAGCTAGGGACCCCATGCATGCAGCATGGCCCCCTTTAGCTAGGACTATACAGTGAATTCACACAGCTACAATAAAAAGTTACACAGCTACAAAAATACAGTATACTACTATACTGGTTTGTATGAAGTGAACGGATCATTACGTAAATATACTGGTGGACAGTCACGAGACCAATCGGTATTCGAAAATGGCGCGATGTGGGTAAGACTGAGAGTTTGCTCAGTATCTCGACAGGACGAGTAGGTAGTTGGAGAGGAGTGATTTCTACTCAACATCTCATCCAGATGGCCACCATGTAATGTATGTACGGTGTACAGCTTCTTGCCGCGGAATGAGTCATCTGGTTTGTCACTGCCAGCATAGATAATATACGTAATAAAGGATTGGCAACGCGCCTATTAAACCTGTAGTGACGTCACGTACAATCCTCGTTACGGTTCGTAATCCAGTTAACGCGCCCTCTCACCCGTTGCTAAACGCACTAGGCTGCTTCATTCCTTGTACCGTAGCAGGGTACTACTGAGTAAAGACGTAAAGCTTAGTTCAAACGAACGTACAACTACTAAGGTGAGTATCTGATGTAATAAAATAGTGGAACACACTGTCAGTTTTAACCCAGCGTAAGATAAGGCCCACTGCTTCATGGCTTTTCACAGTTTTGGAGTTTTAACAAGGACACTGAAGTGCTTTTTTCCGAACAATATATAAAGAACTAATCGTAACCATTAGTAGAGTGTCATGCTTTGTTTTGTGTAGGCGTACCACTTACCCAAACTATGGTTTGAAGCTGTTTCATTGTGCTGGGTTTTGGAGTTTTGTCGTGGTACCATGAGGAGAAGCATCAAGTTACTATTCAGCACAAGAGAGCTTAATGTTATGGTGGTGTTATGCAAATATGCATGAGCTCAAATTCAGATGTGGCATTAACCATCAAAGTATGTGAAAATGGGATATAAAAAGTGTAGTGGAACAGAGCATGTTATCAACATGAAGGAGCTGTTGGTGGTAAAGAGTAGTGTATCGTGACTTCAAGCTTAGACAGGGAATGATGAGCTTATCTAGAAATGTAGCAGCTCACAGCAAATACCATCCACTGGATATCAAGTGACGTCCTTGTGTTTTGCCACAAAAATAGACATTCCCTTCAAGTGCTGGAAACTAATGTGGACTAAGTCTAGCTAGTTCACTTTGTTATAATAACTGATATAAACAATGGACACATATTATACTAGTTATCTGAACTCCTAGGCACCACCTGCAGCTCAGATACCTGATAACTGAAGTTTGTACAAAATCTCTTTACACAATGTTAGTCAATTGCAAAGTATGAAAAATAACTTCTCTAATAGAACACTCGCTACTCTAATAGAGTATTCAATTTTGACATACAGGTTTGGATAACTGAGATTCCACTGTACACCTGTAGAGCATTTGCCAGTAGGTCCCACATCCCAGTGTATAGCAGTCAAGGTAATCATGACTGTTACATTCAATGAACTCAAGCACTAGTAGTAGTATTCATATCAGATAAAACACCAGCAACATCACAACCCTCAGAGTCACAAATGACATGGGACTCTCACACACAATCTCATAAAGAAATCTTAAATTCTGAACTCTGGAATCACACAAAATCAGTGAGGCTTCCAGGTCCAGGATGGCTTGGAGTTAGCTAGATAAATGACTGATGGATGTTCCATTGATTGATCAATGCAAAGCATACCTGCATCTCCATTAAGGCTGTCGGCTACTCCATTTTGTGCTATAATAGAAGTGTGAAATCCAAGTAAAACCTAGATAAAGATTTATATTATTGAAATTCTAACAAACACTAGAAATCCCTAAACATAACACAATTTAGAGATGTTGGTTGAGAGGTCTGTCACTCAGTGAAATTTTGTTGATCAAAGTTCAGAAATTTGTCAAACGATTACTTTTTTCAGATACTTTCACATACCTAAAACAACAGCCATTGCGAGATCTTTCATGTAAATATGGCCCCTTGGTATGGTTTCCTACAAACAATTAGCCCCAGACAGTGTTGGGAAATTTACTTTGAAAAGGTAACTAGTTACATATTACTTACAACTGAACTATTTAGTTACAGTTACATATTACCCATAAAATAAAAACTATAATAATATTACATATTATATTACTTTGTGTCCACAGCTTTAAGTTGTCACGTGTGAAACTACCATTTTATCACATGACATGATTGCGTTGTTGGACAATGTGCAGATCTTGGTTATAAGTAAGAAGCTGGTGAATAAGCTTCATTCAGTAGGCTTCGTTACTTCGTTGTGGCTAGGCGTTACTCAGAGGATAACTAACGAGATTAGCAATTTTGTTACTTGTAGTAATAATATTACATAATATTAGACTCGTTACAGTAACTATATTACTTAGGTAACACGTTACATTTGTAAGTAAAGTAATTTGAGTTATATTACCCGTTTTTATAGCGTATTTCGTTATTACTTAGTTACCACAAAAGTAATAATATTACGTAACGCGTTACTCCCAACACTGGCCCCAGATATAAAAGGAAATCTCATCATTGAAATTTGCTTACTGCACTATTTAGTTGTTCACTTTACATGGTCATAGCACACAGTAACAGTTGTCAACAGCACATGCACTATAAAGATAGCTGAATTTCGAGGATTTTCTGAGTGACTGACCCCTGGCATTGGTGACCCTAGTCACCCACGCAATACGACACACATGTGAACAACACAACAAAAACAGAATGGAGTGTTCAGTGAACTCTTGTCCTCCACCACACACATACACACAGCCTAAGCCGGCAGCTGTACCTATTGTCACCCAAAAAAAACCAACACTGGGATGCCTGTGCACCACTCAGGCACTATAGTCTTGTGCAGAATCCTCCTGGGACTATATAGATCTCACAGGGAGAGGTCGCAGAACCCAAAGTTCCACAACAACCACTAAGTTGAGACAAGGACAGTGAGGCAGCATAGCCAAGTGGCTAGAGCACTAGCCTGGTAATTGAAAGGTTCCAGGTTTTTTGAAATTTAGTGTTTCCTTGAGCAAGAAACTTTGTTCACACTGCTCCAGCTGTATACAGTTGGGGACCTGGTGAGCTGTCACAGCAACATCAATGGGTACCTGGCGTTTACTGGGGAAGCAAATTCCCAATATCCATCTCGAGCTCTCCATTAAAAAAACATTGCCACTGGATATATAAGGTATTTGCTGCTGAAGCCCTAAACGAGCATACAATCCACATAAATCCTGGTTTACATAGTCCATCCTTATTATGACCTACTGTAGCTGGCTACCAGGAGCGCATCGAATCCTTGATAGAATTCGATGCTCATGTGAAACGGTAAGACTCCACGACTCACCAAGTTGCTGCCGCGATCAAAATCCGCTGGTTGATAGCTCGCTACGATCGATACTGGTTACATGAGTAGTTCCTCTCTGTTACTGGATAGCGAAATAACAGCACTGGGAACGATAAAGCGGAGCATTCATGTCGGGTAGCCGTATCTATGACAATAGACGCGCATAAGTTACATAATAAGTCACGCGACCGTAACGAGGATTGTCTAATAGTTGCTATGCGCGTTGCCAATCCTTTATTACGTATATTATCTATGCTGCCAGCCCTTCGCCCAGTAAAAGAAAAAAGAAGCCAAGAGAGACAAGCCAAGGAATGCTAATGATTATTTTATGAAGATTGAATTGTGATATAAGTGTGCTGGTTTAGAATCAAAGAAGGCGCCTGCCTTACACGTGATAAATGTCAACTGTCAGCACACGTGATACTGTACGTAGGACCCACAATCATTTCTGTACAAAACGATACGAATGCTGTTATACTGTAAGGTAATTGGAGGTACTATACGTGTAGTTCTGTGCTTTAGTTAGGCTGAGAAACTAGGTAACTACTCATGTCATGCATTTTCAATAAAATCTGTAAAATGTACGTAGCTACATGTAGATGTGATCGTCCAAAGATTGCATAAGAGTAATGTAGTTCGAGCTAGTCAGCTAGTTGGTTCAACTCCAGATTATTGGTCCGGCTCAGACCTGACCAACCGGACCGTCTCCTCCGGCCTTGTATTATTATTGTTACTGACCAGACAGCACAGCTGATATACTCAGGAAAAAAAGCAATCATAAAATGAATTTGGCTACGTAGTTACAAAGATTACAGTTATTGAGTTCCATACAATGTTTGCAGTTCCGCTGAAAAAGAGTCAATATTGTTGCTCTCAATGATGGAAGATGGTAAGTTGTTCCAATCCTTAATTGATCTGGAGAAAAAGCTCTGTTGGTATGAATAGGTAGATGAATTTGGTAGAATAAAACGATGTGGGTGATATAGTCTGGTGGATCTTGTCATTGAAATAAAATGAGGAGGAATTGACAGTGAATAATCTTGATGTATAATTTTAAAAAGTGCTTGTAATCTGGATATTTTACGTCTCAGCTGAAGGCTTGGCCAAGAAAGATGCTGTAACATAGCTGTGACTGAGCTGAATCGATTGAAATCATTTAGGACCCATCTAGCTGCCCTACGCTGTACTTTCTCTAGCTGTTGAATATTGTTATGGTGGTATGGGTCCCAGATAACTGCAGCGTATTCCATTGACGGTCGTACTATCGTAAGGTAGGCTGTTGCTTTGATGTTAGACGAGCAGCAACTCAGATTGCGTTTCAAGAAGTTTAATGTTCTATTGGCCTTAGCGGCTATATTACTAATATGTGGAGACCATGATAGTTTGTTGTCCAATATAACACCAAGGTAGGAGTGTTGGTTTGATGTACCCAAGTTGTGATTGTTTAGCTTGTAGTTGAAAATGATTGGTGATAATGATCTGGTAAACCGCATAATAGTACATTTGGTTACATTGAATCTTAATTGCCACTTAGTTGCCCATTCGTGTAGTTGATCAAGATCATGCTGAAGTTGAATGGCATCCTCCTTGGTGGTGATAATTCTGTAAAGTAAATAGTCATCAGCAAATAACCGTAGTGGCGAATTTACATGTTCTGTTATATCATTAATGTATAGAAGAAACATCAAAGGGCCGAGGACCGTCCCTTGAGGGACTCCTGAGTGAACAGCTATCGAGTCAGAAAAAGTACCGTCCAAAGCTACTTGCTGTGACCTTCTGGTCAGCCAAGTATTGACCCACTGACAGATGTGATCGTTGATACCATAGTGTCTTAATTTAACTAATAGTCTTTGATGTGGGACACTATCAAACGCTTTAGCCGGGAAAGTCAAGGAGAATGACATCGGTTTGTTTCTGTTGGTCTAGAGCATGTGACAAGTCTTCTATCAGTGAAATAAGTTGGGTAACACAAGAGTGCTGGGATCTGAAGCCGTGCTGGGTATCAATGAGAATGCTATTAGAGTTTAAATGATTCATTATGGAATGATATATAATATGTTCCATAGTTTTGGAGCATACAGAAGTCAATGATATAGGGTAAACACTTCAGGAGAAACAAACGCGTAAAGAGAAGGATGCGAAAAACTTACTGTACCGTGAAAAGAAGAGGGTCTAACACTACAAGGAGAGTTCTGGTCTTCCCGGCATTGGGCTGGTTATTCCGCGTTGAAGACCTGGCTAAGGTTAGTACAAGTTCAACAGCCAGCACGCGATTTGGGAGTACAAGGTTGAATCCATCAATACGTCAAGCACGCGTATTTTTTCACGACCTGTTAATTTGGGCTGGAAAGGGTTAGTTAATTAATTATCCTTTCTTAAAAAAAAAAAAAAAAAAAAGAGTTTTTAGGCGGTAGAATCAGCTAGCTATCCTTTGTATGCCATCATACACTAACATCCCCAAACAGCTATCATTTGTTGGATTGAGCTTTCATTTCCACACCAGAAATGTATAAAATTGCGCACGCGTCGTTATTAATGATAGTTCAGCCGGCCCACTAATGTAGTGTTCGATTGTGGTGTTCCATTAGGCATGTGTTTACATCCAAGAAGTATGCAGCTGGCCGCTACAAGAAAACTTGGAGATGTCCTGCTGTTGCTCTAAATGAGTCTACCTAAGTTAAGAAAACGCGAGGTGGATGCGGTACGTTTGTTCGTACCGTGTGACAGTATTGCAGGGCGATTTATGTGCAACAGCCCTATCCTACATGTACTTTAGTAAGATAGTTAGTTGGCGGTACGTGGAAGAATACAATCCTACCACCCAGGGTACCAAAACCTCACTGGTGGTGTGTATTACTCCACCAGAGATGTAGTCTCGCGTGGCCAGGCCGCTTTTTTCCGTATATTGGGTGGGGAAAAAAGGGTCTGGTGCAACTCCAATAGCTGTTTACTTCTGAGCCGTCCCCACATTCCGGGGACGCTAATTGAATAACATTGGTCACAAAGGAGGTGCCATGACGTCAGTAAGTTAACTAGAGATCTGTTTATCCTTTAAACGAATCTTAATTTGCTCCGATGTCTCTTTTATAGCGTCTTGAAAGTTAATCCTCATCGTGTAACAAGACTCACAACCGGAGCAGGAGTGTAGGAATACTTCGTAGTTTACTGACGTCATGGCACCTCCTTTGTGACCAATGTTATTCAATTAGCGTCCCCGGAATGTGGGGACGGCTCAGAAGTAAACAGCTATTGGAGTTGCACCAGACCCTTTTTTTCCCACCCAGTATACGGAAAAAAGCGGTCTGGCCACGCGAGACTACCAGAGATGTGCATCCGTACTAGCATGGCTGTCTTTTTGTGTGCTCAATTGGGCTCTGTACTTACAAATGGTTAGTGCTGCTTAATGCCATGTCGCTTAATAGTTGGGTATGAAGCTCACATCATTCTGAAAACGATTGAAAATTTGACAGATGCTGATGTTCCATTAGCACAGCAGCTGAGGATTAACTTGAATGATTTATATTGGAAGTATCATGCACAGCTCCCAAAGTCTGAAGGAATATTGTTGCGCCCAAACTCAAAGAGTTTATTGCAGTATGCATGTAGCCGAAAAATAAGATGAGCTAAATTGACCTTGCAGTATTCTACCATGAAGAAAATGAAGCAAAGAAAGAAAAGATCTTCAAAAATGGTTGGAATTAAGGCAGATAGGTTGGCCAAAAGTGTAAGCTATATTGATGTGCAATTTTCTGAAGTGAATATTGATGTTTGTTTTCATGTAGGCTAGTGGTAGTAAAATGCAAGGAGAACAGAAAGTAGAAACGCACGTCGAAGGTGCTATAAGTGTTCAGGATGCACAGCAAAAAGAATGTGGTGTCTGTAAATACTGTAAGGATAAGCCTAAGTATGGTGGACCAGGCACTCCGAAGCAATGCTGTGTCAAACAAAAATGTACCGTGATATCTACTTGGAATAACAGCAAAAAGACGGTACATTAATGACAAATGGTTTTACCTGTTATTATTTATTCTATAATTAGGACAACATACTATCATTTATGACAAACAGTGGTCGAACAATAGTAACGATGGTTGGCGGTGGGAACTGTTTTTATAGATGAATTTCTTATCAGTTATTTGGAACACAAGAGGAGCACCCCACAGTACAGAGTGTTGTGTATCGTATGGAAAATCTAAACAAAGAGATTTTTTCAACTTATCTAATCCCAGGTGTAAATGAAGCCACAATAGAAGAGCAAATTAAACATGTATGGGAACCAAAAACTTGGGCTACCCATGTTGAAGTACTTGCCACTGCCACTATATTTCAAACGCCAGTATTTTATTGTACTGAAGACTCAGAGGGCTTTAAATGGAGAGTGGTAAGACCCATCTGTAGCTCAATTTGTGATTTCCTGTATTACCTGATGTTGATGCGAGCATTGCTTTACTGATGCCAGACCACTTTGAACTTATGTACTTTGAAAATCATCATTATGATGCAGTTGTGTCTTTTACTACTGGAAAAGTTTGCACAGATCATCCTATTATAGCAGGCACTCATGATCAGAGTTCTGTGATTAAACTCACAAGTTGAATTTTGTCATTTTTGGTACCTATTATGTATGGCATGTTGTGCCTTCGTGTGTTTGTTACTTCTGCTCACTGTAATATATCAGTGTTACATACTAGTGCATTCTTGTGGTATAAAGATTTCATGATATTATTCCAATACAAACACACTGTGTAAAGTTTATTTGACACCTCTGCTGGTGATATAGAAAAGGATGTAGAAGAAGAATGGTGGTGTGAAGATGTTACTCACTACAGCTAGTATGCTTACTGAATGCGCTCCAGTTCGTGATCTTCCCTTGGTTATATATTATAAGGATTGCATGCTACTATGATGTTCTTTACAGCTTAATAGGCTATTAGAGATGGGACAATGATATCAATAAATCACCATATTGAGTGAATCAATACAAATTTCACTAGATTGACATATTGCAACATAATTATCTGGTGTACTGACATGAATATTAGAAAGTATGTAGATGCTCATTTACAAAAATGTTAGTATTATGATCTGTCTTCTAAGAATATCTGACATGTACTGTTTCTAATAATTATCGCAATTATTATTGTATCATGATATTTTAAGCCAATGTATTATGTATACTGTTGGTACTTTCCAATCCTATATTGTCCCACCTCTACAGGTTATATACTATGCGGTGGGAGTATTAATCCTAAACCTTAATCATCTAGGATCACTAAAAGCCCAACCAAGTTCTGTGAGCAAGTAGCTATAGTGTACTCAATTTACTTATGCATCATTCTTGTATGTCAAGACTAAGTTGGGCTGTTTTGTTTATTTGCCACTTACTGTTTGATGTGAGCGACTGAATGTATACAGTGAAACCTTTGTATTAAGAACATGATGTTGGAACCAACTGACTGTAGTGTCCTGATTATCAAGATGTTTACGTGATAGCTTACTAAGTGTCCAGTTTATACAGGTATCCTCATCTTCAAGTGTCATGATCAACAGGTTTCGCTGTACATGTATATGCATAATAATAAGTTAATAGCAGAGCTCTGCTGCCATGTTAATGATAGCCCTGCACTATCATGGAGGTTATTTCATCTAAGAGTGTTTATATAACCAAAATATATTGCATGTATATACACATTGTTGTCAATAGTACAAAGAACACAGTGGCTTAAATGTGATGATCAATGTCTAATTAACACATCCATTAATGTCAAAACAGCTTTTTAAACAATCCAATAATCTACAAAACTGGTTGAATAAACATGTCAAAGATTCTATGGACACAAATAAAACAAACAAAAACAAATAATACAGAGTCAAATACTGAAAAGTTAAATCATTTTCAAGAAAATGTGCATGTACAACAGAATCAAGCCTAGATGGAATTTTGGCCAACATCTGTAATGTGCAGTATCTATAATCGGAACAATTTTTTGATACTTTCAGTTAATACAAATCCTGTATTCACACACATTCTGTATCCCTTGTTCCATGCACTATCAATTCTTACAGATACTTGTGAACACTGTATTTTATTGGAGGACTGCACTCTTTGTCTATGTTCTAGCTGAATATTTCTCTTTGGTTTTTACTCAAGAAGACACTAATGTACCAGTACTAGAAGGTAACCCTCTTCCTGAAATTCCACCAATTCACATACACTCTGATGGGGTATCTCAATTACTTCACAACTTGAAGCCCCACAAAGGGCCCAGACAATCTTCCATCTTACTTTCTCAAGAGGTAGCAAATGAAATTTCCCTGCCCTTTCTATAACCTTTTCTATAATATTCCAAACATCACTAAACCAAGGAGCCATACCTAACATATGGAAATCTGCTCTGATAGTTCCAGTATGTAAAAAGGCAGTAAGAAGGACCCTGCCAACTAGCATCCTGTATCACTAACATGTAGCTATGTGCTCAAAAATCATGTAACATGTTATCTATTCTAGTATGTTTGAACATTTGAATCATCATCAAGCTTTAAGAGATGAACAATATGGCTTCCGGCAGCATAGGAGTTGTGAGATATAATTAATTATAACAGTAAATGATTTTGCACAATGCTTAAACCCACAAGGACAGTGTGGTGTGTTGCTGCTTGACTTCTGTAAAGCCTTTGACAAGGTCCCCCACTCCGGTCTCTTCCACAAGTTACAATTTTATGGTATTAAAGGACCTAGCTCTTTTGACTTGGATTAAGCACTTCCTTTCTGATCAATCACAACAAGTGGTGTTAAATAATAAACAAGGTGACTCATGTAATGCAGGTGTACCACAAGGAACTGTTCTGGCTCCATTACTATTTTGATTTACATCAATGACCTTCCTTTACATGTCTCAAGTAAAGTTTGATTTTATGTTGATGATGTTATACTTTACTCAAATATTTACTCCGTGGAGGACTGCCATCAATTACAATGTGATCTTGACTCCTTAACACAATGGGCACACAAGTGGCTTATGACCTTTAATCCAATTAAATGTGAATTTCCTACAAATAACAAACGAGATAAACATCATACCATTCACTTACCACATTGACAACTCTACAATCAGAGAGGTCACTCATGCTAAATATCTAGGTGTAGTCATTGATCAACACCTTAACTGGGACAACACACAAAACAAGCTGCTAGTAAAGCCACTAAAATACTAGAGTACAGTTTTAAATTTTCCTTTTCCCCTTCAGTGATTAAACTATGGAATAATCTACTCCAGAACATTGTTAACGCTTCCACATACACTGTGCTTTGTAATGATTTGGACACTTTTATAATTACACCTGTGCATTATAATCATACATGATTCCTGCACAGTACACAATAATATAATAATAATAACCTCAGTTCGTGACAAAAAGGTAGACCAACATAACTAGATATGCATCTGAAATTTGTGACCGAATTTTGGAAAACCGTCGATATACGCACAACAGTACTTTTGTAATAAAACACATTTAAAAACTATGGGTAAAAAACGTAAGTTCCAGAAAAAAAATTACACAAGTTTGTATCGCCTTGCTGGTGGGCGAATTAAGTTGCCAATGGATAAATCCTGGGCATCACTGTGTTCGCCTGTCCATAGGGAGTACAAATATCTTTGTTTCATCTCCATACACGAAAAGATTCCAAAGTTACAGATGTTTGTTTACGTTGCGGTGACGAAAGAATTTACCGACAATCATTGTTCAGTGAATTTGCCTTCCTTCTCGAACATGGAAGCATGCCTGGGGGAAAACTATACCTTGGTGGATGCACAAATTCATGGTGAACACAATGAACCAAGATTCAATTCTGTACGTTGTTGTATCAGTAAGTTATGATGGTTTATGTAAGCGCCTGTAGATTCTTTTCTCGATAGCTTCTGTAAATATCAAATTATTTGCTCGTCCAGCTGTCTAGTGCTGTATTTCCAACACTGCTTAACTTAGGAAGCTGAAACTTGGCTAGTCCATTCCTCTGTCCCTGTAGAAAACAAAGAACAAATAAAATGCAATTTGAAAATTGTGTGGATATCAACGGTTTTCTAAAATTAGGTCACATTTATTCCTTTACATTTGCAAGAGATCAAGGACACTTAAATGCCCACTGTACATGTGCTGGACAGCATTAGCGAACTTCCAGTTTGGACTTCTTTGAGGCAGTGCAAGGATTCCATACCATGCGTGTACATGTATACTCCAGAGATGATTATATCAGATACCAATGAATCATGGATTCGGGTGTATATAGCACCTTATGCAAAGTGTTACTGGCTTTGGGAGACATAATGCTTGCAGTGGCTTGACAAAACTCAATTGTGCAGAATATGTACTTGCTGATGTTAATTGTGTGCTAGATGTGCAGGCACTTTGCAGGCTACAGTCCTACATCTGGTGGGGATAAGACAAAAAAAAAATTGTCAAGAGTCCCACTGTATGCACTGTTGCAGGCTGACAAGTTCACACCTAAGCACAACATCGATATATATAGGTGCATCTTACATTATATTCAATCTAAGTTCAGGCTCTTTATTAGCTCTACTAATCTCTGCCATCACCTGAGTCTAGCTGGCACTATGATTGGTGTCACAATGTGTAGTAATTTCTCCTCGAATTTCTCTGTACTGGCGAGTCACAAGCACTTCCTGAGGGGGACTGATGAGATATGGAAGGGTAGTCGCTTTCGTCCGTCCAACTCTTCAGGCTTCCATAAAATACACTACGTTTATAGTTCTATTAATAGAACATAAGAACAGAAAGATCACGTGACTCAACATGGGTGAACTTAGCGATTCCCCTCTATCTTGCTAAAAATAAAAATTTCGCGGATTTGCAAACACTCCCAAAATGTATTAGACTATATGGAGTCTAAATATTTCAAGGCTAAAATTTTCGCTGATAATCCCCAAAACCGCGAAATCAGCGAAAATTTCCCCCCTCGAAATATTTAGGCTATACGGTAGTTCCACGTTCGGACTCTACACTATAATTATAGACAATGTATGCGGCTGCACATATAATAATATGTCCCCATCGCTATAAAGTCTGGCTCCTCCACAACTATACAATATTTTACACGTGATCGGTATATAGAAGTTTTGATTGTGGGTTTTATTAAACAAAAAATGTCGAAATCCTTTAACACCTCTTAGCATCTTAATATATGATGGCCGAAGAAGAATACAAGGAGAAGAAGATATTCTATAACCACTATGCGGATCTCTCAAGTATATTAGGACAGGACGCTGATAACTTGTTACCGCATTTGGTGAAGGAGCGAATAATCAACGCCGATGATAAGGTGGTGATCGAAAATGAGCCTTCACCAGGGAAAAAGGCCTCAAAAATGCTTAATTACATTTCTGGTCCGCTGGAGGCTGGTAATAAGGAGAGTTTTGAAAAGTTACTACAAATCATGGTGAATTGGGGGACCTTGGCAACTCAGTCACTATCTAAAAAGATAATGAATGAAGCGGGAATTACTCCCATAATCAACCCAGTTAGGGATGGTTAGTGTCAATGTGATGTACTGTAGCATTTGATTTGATGCAGACCTCTTAAACAAGGGAGCATTTATCTTCTGACTGAATAGCACTATCGCTAGATCAGATCAATACATGCACAACTCTGGGGCTCATCGATTAGAGGTCATAAGTGCCAGCACTGAAAAGTACTGGTAGGTGAATCGCTACAACAAAACTGAATTTATGGCAGATGAAATAATGCTTCCACATCAACAATTCACACCATACCTTAAGTCACTACAGCTGTTATCCATTGTCTACAGTACCAAAATACTTCAACAAAAAAAAAAATCACTAGATGGGTTTCAGAATTTCAGCCATGCTGTAAAGTTGCCTAATCATTTTCCTTCTTACGTAGCAACTTAAGTAACTTCTCTTGCTTAGATCTAGAACTGGAAGATATCTGAGTATAAAGTATATGCTGGCCTCAAGTTTTACCAATAAATAATGAATATTATTTACTCTTGGTTTTATGAGCATTCTTCAGTGGCTTCTATTGATCCTGTAGCAGCATTTCCCCACTATCAACTACCATAAGTCCAGTTTAGTTGTATAGCAGTTTTTGCGACAAAGTAGCCATAATCAAAATAGAATGCAGTGATAATGGCTCCGGAAGTTGCATGATTATGATTTATACATTACGGGATAAAGTAAAGCTGTAATCACAGGCATACATTTTGCCATTAGTGGTCATTATCTTCAAAGTGCAAAAATTGACTTAAGCTACAACATACAAAGTTTCACAACTGACAGTAAAAATAGCTACCCTAGTAATAGTTGAAGCAATTATCTCCAAGTCTTGCATCCAATCAAGCCAGCATATATGCCAGTATCAATCAAGTCATAATATGCATACGAATTGCTACATTTGCACAATTAGTACTGTCAGGTGGTTCTATAAATTTGAATCAATGTCTAAAAATATTCCAGCATACAAGGGGAATACAAACTTCAGGATTGACAAGTTTCGTTTGTGTGACCATACCATTCTTTCAGCACATGGCTTGTCAATTAGAGATTATGAGTGCCCACATGTCTGGTTCCAGGCTATCTGGAAGACTCTTATATTTCCTTGAGATGACATTTTTGACAAATGATTTTGCAATTAACATAACAAAGACAAGATTATGGATACAATATTGAGGTGAAACGACCTGGTATGTTACCATGAAAATAATAGAATACATTTCTACTCTACTTACACCTTTAAGAGCAATGTTAGCATTGCTGATATAGACTGAGCAGTTTTTGTGACAAAGTAGCTTGATTACTTGTATAATGACTTTGTGCTTACCGTAAAAGGATAAATATTTTTTTGTGACCAGAATTTGTTAACAAAAAGTATATGTATATATGTATTCTTTATTACTTAATAACCATGATTGCTGACAGAAAGGCTTCAGAAATTTTCAAGTTGATTATGTACTCGTCAAAGGTACATAATCATTACCAATTTAAAGTGCCTGGATTTGTAGAGTCACTAGAGACTTCAATGAAACTACACGTCAATTTATAGAGAAAGGAACTTGTTTATTGAGATGTTAATAATCACTACTAATCCTTGCAAAGCAACCAATATAGGATTTTGACAGTACCAGCAATATGTAAAGTTAACTATTTTTTTGTCCCTGTTATCCTAGTCACTATTCATAGTGCAATACATGCACTGTAGGTAATAGACCATAGCATATGTGTACCAAATGTGCCGGTCCTTTGTGCTGCCCAGCACTTCTATTCATGTAGTAAGGATAAGGTGCACTTGAGTGTGCCATAGTGTTTGTTGCTTATGAAAGAAGCAACAGTGCCTACATGTTTAAGTAGTACTTTTGTTTGCTACACTTGAAATTAATAGTTTAGTGTAGGTTTTACATGATAACATTTGTGTATTAATTGCAGTGATGGAGGCTGCCCCTCGCAGTATCTCCAGCAGAACAAAGCCTAAAATAGCTGACTTGGTAAACCTGGTTGTACCTCAGGCAGCAGACAAGTGGGAGAAGATCTGTGTGCAACTGATTGGTGATGAGCACCGACATATTGTCTCCACAATAAGGAGGGATGGTCATGGGAGTGAAGACTGTTGCCAGCGGATGTTTGATCAGTGGCTTGACTTGTCCAAAAAACCCACTTGGAAGGATGTCATTGATGCACTGGAATCAGGATCGGTTAGGAAGATTGCTTTGGCTGAGGAGTTGAAGGAACACCTTGGTGTGTTTGTGTGTGTATGTGCATGTATGTGTGTCAGCAGGCGACCTTGGGTAATGACTATTACACTGATAACAATCATGAGGTTGGATTACAATGAGTGCTAAGCACAAAAAATTTTAATCAGACTATGTACATGTTAATTACAAGCTCACAGTGATGCCTGTGTTTTTACTGTACTCAAGCAACTAGCCCCAGGAAATCAGTCTTAAAATAGAATGTCTCCCATTGATTAACCTTATCCAAACAGTAAAAATGATTTTTCTATTTAGTGTATTCTGTCTAAGGTGTGCATTCTATTAGAACACAAGTATATAAGGAAAAAAATTGTTCGAGTAGGGATCAAAGAAATAAAAAGTAGTAAAACGCGGGAGGCTACACCTGCAGAGATACCATTGGACATTTAATCCCTATACCCACAACTAAAGTAGGGATTAAATATCCACTAGTATGCATATTTTCAGGTGCAGGCAACCTCCCTTGTTTCACTAATTTTTATTCCTATATCCCAAATCGAACTTTAAATATACACTTGTTTGTTTAATTTTTTGTAACATTAATATGACGGTGAACTTATACATACTGGAAAGAATGGCGCCAGGCTTATTGTTTCATCTGAACACGTGCCCCAACTATCTACTACTAAAATAGCAAAGTGACCATTACACTTTGTTTTCAGCTATGTTCAACCTGTTACACAGTGTTATAAACAAAGAACATTAGGAGAAGGACCTCTGCAATCAATCCAGTCACAACGGAAAACTACTAATATGATGATTCCTGTCAAATGTAGGGAAGCCATCATGTGGTGCTACCGCAAATCGACACTTTGTGCTGTCAGCAAAGATGAATGGGACACAAAGGTAAATCCATGAAGAATGCATTGTATCAAGAGTTCATAATATTATGAACTCTTGATTGTATATACTGTGGTATGCCAAAAGGCACCTGTCAGGCTGAAGCAACATCAAACAGTGAAAAATCAAGCCTGTAACCATAGTCATTGTTGAGTTACACTTGTCTGAAGGCATCAGCTGCAGGCAGTCAGTCAGTCAGTAGAATATTCCACTAAATGTTTTTTTAAATTTTGTAGCAACTTTTTGGAAGCGTTTCAGGTCATACTATAGGCACTTTTGTGCTTCTAACCAATATATGCTACCAAAGTGCCATGAAGGTATTGTGAGGTTGGCTTTAGGGTGATATTTTGGCCAGAAAAGTCCAAGCCCTAATACACAGTACTGTATGATAATTGAACTTGGTATGTATAATAGATGAATGGAACCTTCAATTATCTGAATGCACACAGAGCCCAATGGGTTTGGATAACAGAGTAACCACTGAATATGCATGGAACACTCGAGCCAAGTTTGCTATGTGACACAGAAGACAGTCCCCATATATTTCTGATGTGGATGAGACCTGTTTATCCTGGGACCCAGTGATCTAAGTAGTTAAGCTCATTGGTTTACTGCTTGTAATGTACATATTCACATGTGTAAATATTTGAACCTGCTGTATACCCTGTAGCCAAAATTCCAGAATCACCACCACCACAACGACATGCATCACCACCACCACCACAGCAGCGTTCTTCACCACCATCAGTTTCACCCCAGCAGTCACATGATCGACACAGTTCTTCACACGAGATGGTTGTAGATAAACAACAACATGATTCTGTGATTGAACCTTCAGAAGAATCTACAGATCAAGCAGATGGTCACAGTAAGAAAAACGGATTGTGGAAAACTTAGTCGTGTAGTGTGTTATAAGGTTTATTCTCATTTTAAATATATATATTCTTTACGTAACTATGTATGTGCTAACATGTGTATACATATGCTTATGTGTGTGTGTGTTTGTGTGTCCATTAAGTGTTTCTCAAAATATTTGTGTGTGTTGCTATAGAGCCAGCTGTTATCTTACCACAAGCTACCATCACCATGGATTGTGGGAAGGGAATGGTTACCACTACTGTGTTCAACGAGATAAAGAGAACAGTGTGTCGTATCCGTTCACCGTAAGTTAATGTAGTTACACACACTAAGTTACCATTGATGCACAGTCAAGAACAAATTACTTTTGTGATATTACAATGTGGTATGTTTAGTGTAGTGTTAAACACTGCCTGTATATTACAGACGGACAACTGGAACAGGATTTATTGCCAATGTGCAGACCAGAGGGGATGAGTATGGCATGGCTCTGATCACTAACAATCATGTGATTCCAACTCCACAAGAAGCTTCAGCTAGTCGGATAACATTTGAAAATGTGTTTCCTGGCCGGAAGTGTACTTTGAAGGGCTGTGACATATTTGTTAAAGGCAAAGAAGCATTCCGGTCCAGTCCTGATAGTAAGGTATGTACCCATGCTAGAAGGTTCTTGCATGGAGATTTTGTAGTATCATACAATACAATAATACTGTATAGTAGGGACCACAAAGGTTTGGGCGTGGCCCATGAAAAACTTCACCCAAAAACTAGCCTAACTTTTCCCTGACGACAATGAGACAGTATTGGTTAGGTAAAACTAAACCCAAACAAGCCTTCAAATCAACCCAAAACACAAGTTCCTACGGATTTAAAAAAAATATATTAAACGGAATTTTCTACTGACTGACTGAGTAACTGACTGATTCCTTCAAACAAGCATAACTTGATGATGGCTAAGGCTGTGGGCTTGATTTTTTCACTGTTTGATGTCGCTTCAGCTGGACACGTGCCTTTTGGCACACCGCAGTACATACAATGCATTCTTCAAGGATTTACCGGTGTCCTCCTTTGTGTCCCATTCATAGTGGCTACTTTGATTGCAGAAGTGCTTTTTGAACAGTTCTTGATTCGTAATGCTGTGTAACGGATTGAACATAGCTGAAAACAAAGTGTAATGGATATTTCACTTTTCAGACGATAATTGGTAGCTGGGGAGCACGACACCATTTCTTTCTTTTGATGCGGTATGCATGAGTTTACCAGTCACAATAATTTTATTTTACATAACAAAAAGTGGAATTTTCAACTAGAATAGGAACCATAGTACATCGATTAAAAGTACTGAAGCAAGCTGGAGTAGTGCACAATATTAAATTTCAGTAAAACAATAAGAAATGCTATGTCACTACTGTAATGTGTACTTGTACTGTACCTTGGTAACTTTTTGAAGTTGCCGTAGCCCAAAATTCCTAGAAAAGACTTTTTGTACCTGATATCACTGTTTAAAGAAAAAATGATACCACTGTCTGTACTTCCAACTTAATTTAAATCAGTACTTAAAGTTAAAAGTCACTCCCTCAGTGATTTCTTCAGTACTATAGTACTTACAACACACCCATCATATTTTTAGAAACTCCACTATGCTGTGTCACAACTAATGCAGTATGTACATACACTGTATATGGGTACCTATAGTCTTATCTTTAATAGACTATGTCCTATGGACCTTCAGCACTTGTGCTGTAAAGCCTTAATAATGAAATTAAAATAAATTCATGTAAAGATATGTGCTAATGAAAAGCCTACTGTAAGTGATTTACACATCGTTGAATGTGTTACAAAAGCATCTGAAGGTCAGGGGGTATGTAGGACAAGACCACATGAATGCACAGTAATGTTGCATAAGTAATAGTTGTAACAGGGCTTTACATGATAAGTATTCCTGACTGCTCAAGGGCTGCAGGACAGAGGGCATACATATCAGGCAAAGCCCAAATGCCCCGTGTTCCAGTTAATGTGTACAGTAACACTTGTCAGGCTGATAGCCTGTACAGGGTGATCAATCACCCAAGCCAACACGAATGCAGCCATTGGCTGTATTATATATGCATATCTAAAATTTTGTTTATGGATCAGCAGCTAGTACATTCTGGTTATGTTCGGTTATGATGAACAGACATATCCTAGAGATATCACGGAGAATTTCGGTTATGCGAGTTAATAAATGATATTGAATCATTTATGGAATAGTATACAGAGTTCACTAAAGGCCTTGGTAAGTAAGCTTGCTTGTAGAGTGGTTACTCCATGCAGAGTGTCTGCTTTGTGATGGAGGTGTGTCCATATTTGAAAACAATTTGTGAAAAAGCTACAGCTGTATAGCACTAGTTCTCACCTTAGCCCAACATTTTTCAGCTCTTAGGATGGTGAGGATAACAAAACACTCTCCGTCTGAGTGGTTTTCATGGCAAAATCCAAGTTGTGCATCCTAATCATGTGAGTATTAATCGATCCCCACAATCGATTTCAGCATCAATGTCTATATAATCACTGCCCAGTTGTATCCCGGCTACATTTCGTATGTAGCTCGATTAGCTGGGAGTTTAGAAAACCCCAGACTGAACCGGACCAGACCAGACCAGACCAGGTCAATTCTTCAAATAAGCCAATTAACATAATAGCTATAACATACAGTTCACGCAATAGCTAGCTACTACATATGCTCTTCATCTTGTAGCCACTCTGCCAAGACCACAATTAGCTAGCTACGATGGCTCAGACTGCAACAGCGATCACGCACAAAACTTCATCCACGATAAAGCAGCCTAACTAAGCTATTAAACTACTTTCTACTACATTTCACTACACAATCGCTACAAGCCTACAAGCTCTTTCTGCTGTACCCAACTGTTACACACACAAGTAACTGCCCGGATTTATTAGAATCGGGATATACAAAGTGAGATAACAGCAAACCTTCGAACTTATTTAAAGGAATGGTCATGGACAACTGGCTAAACTAAGAAAGGTAAGCTAGTGTGAAATATGCCCAGGGTAGCTATATAGAAATTTCTGGAGTATAAGGTTTTGTTCTATTTAGCTAAAGCTTACTGGCCTTGACATGTAACTATAGTTAAATACTCCATTACTCATTCATCACTACCAAAATAAATCGAAGGTTTGCTGTTATCTTAGTTCCTTTCACTTTGTATATCCCGATTCTAATAAATCCGGGCGGTTACTCGTGTGTGTAACAATTGAGTACAGCAGAAAGAGCTTGTAGCTTTGTAGCGATTATGTAGTGAAATGCAGTAGAAAGTAGTTTAATAGCTTAGTTAGGTTGTTTTATCGTGGATGAAGTTTCATGCGTGATCGCTGTTGCAGTCTGAGCCATCGTAGCTAGCTAATTGTGTTCTTGGCAGAGTGGCTACAAGGTGAAGAGTGTATGTTATAGCTAGCTATTGTGTGAATTGTATGTTATAGCTATTGTGTGAATTGGCTTACTTGAATAATTGACCTGGTCCGGTCCAGTCCGGGTTTTCTAAACCCCCCAATTAACTGGGCTACATACAAAATGTAATCTGGGTGGTTACTGAGGTGTGAAAGTGTTACCTGTATTGAAAGTTTTCAGGTGAGCTGAATGGACCCTGTACAAAAAGTAGAGGAAGGTACTTGATGGGGCTTGATACATATTTTAGTTCTATTTAGATTGGAAAATACTTCTGTTATGGAGTACATAATTAGACTGACAATATGTGGTGATGCCGACTTTCACGTAACAGTAAGTTAAGTGGTCATCATACAATCGTTGTACAATGTATTACTTTCAACAGGTATCATCATACACTTATCGTAGTGTATAGTAGGGACTACAAAGGAGTAGGCGTGGCCCACAAAATAATATCACCCCAAAAAACAGCCTTAATTTCCCCTAACGATGATGAGGCAGTATTGGTTAGGTGAAACTAAGCCCAAACAAGCTTTCAGATCGACCCAAAACGCTTTCAACAAGTTGCTATGGAATTTTTAAAATAATTTATTTAACAGAATTTAAAAATAATTTATTTAACGGAATTTTCTACTGACTAAGTAAGTAAGTAAGTAACTGACTGATGCCTTCAGACAAGCGTAACTCGATAACGGCTAAGGCTACGGGCTTGATTTTTTCAGTGTTTGACGTCGCTTCGGCCCGACAGGTGCCTTTTGGCATGTATAATGCATTCTTCATGTTCCTCTTTTGTGTCCCATTCATCTTTGCTGACAGCGAAAAGTGTCCATTTGGCGATAGCACGTGATGGCTTCCTTTCATAACGGAAATCGTCCGTATTTGTCATAGTGGCTATATTGATATCTGAGGTGCTTTTCAAACAGTTCTTGATTCATACTGCTGTGTAACGGGTTGAACATAGCCGACAACGAAGCGTAATGGATACTTCACTTTTCAGACGATAATTGATATAGCTGGGGCACGCTGCACCATTTCTTTCTTTCGGTATGCGTGGATTACAGAGGTGCTTTTCAAACAGTTCTTGATTCAAAATGCTGCATAACTGGTTGAACATAGCTGGCAACAAAGCGTAATGGATACGTACTTCACTTTTCAGACGATAATTGGGGCACGCGGCGCCATTTCAGATGCGGTATGCGTGGGTTCACCAGTCATAATTATTATTTACAAAAAAAAACAACAACAAAAAACAGTTAACAAACAAGTACACAGAAAAATTTGGAATCTTCAACTAGAGTAGGGACCATAGCACATCAATAAAAAGTACTGAAACAAGCTGGAGTAGTGCATGATATTAATTCACTGTAAAACAATAAGAAGTGTTATGTCCCTACTGTGCTCAAGATACCATAATGGAAATGCACAGTAGGGATATAACACTTCTTATTGTTTTACTGTGAATTAATATCGTGTACTACTCCAGCTTGTTTCAGTACTTTTTATCAATGTGTTATGGTCCCTACTCTAGTTGAAAGTTCCAAATTTTTCTGCATACCTATCATATCTGTTAGCACTTTGTAGTGCATGTGGTCTTGTCCTTACCCCTGTCCGAAGGTCATTGAATTTGGTATTTCAGTTTGTATGTGTGCATGTATGCCCATCCGTGTATTTGTGTATACTCCTACTAGTTGGACTACACTATTATTGAGATTGATGAGAGCAAAATGAAGGAACCTGAGACTAAAAAGCCACTGGATATTGATCCCATTTTCATGTTCCCAACTGACATAAAGACTGGCGATCAGGTGTATGTTATCCAGCATCCTCGAGGTGGAGACTTAGCATTCTCTTCATCTGAATCTACTGTACTAGGTGAGTGACTATTGCATCCACACTTACGTACTAAGAATGTGGTCTTTTCAAAATATATGCATGTACTGTAAGTTAAGCTATTAGAAGTTTAATAATAAATTTTTAGTACTCCAGGTGACATTTAGGGGAGAAAGGCAATGGCGGCACTTTCCCCTTCCTTGGCAAACTCTTGCCCCATCCCACCTTAAATTTTAAGTAAGATCATCTGAATGCACCAGTAACAGCAAGAGTATATAATGGGGAGGGACAGTGTCGAACTGCGCTATAGGCTGTCGCTGTTGATTGCTCAGATTTAACACCTTAAATGTTTTAACGGTGGTCCGTATGGAATTGCAATGGCTGAAATTTCATCTAGACATGTCGCTTTAACTAGTAGAACTGTCGAGGCGAGGCATGGGATGGCGACCATGATGAAATCTCTACCATGATGAAATATCAAAATCCTGACCTCACTTGACCACGATGAAACCTTAATGTTTGTTTTCCAGGTTAGCTGCTTGTGTCTTTCTCTTTGTACAGCGAGTTCCTCTGCGTAATTTGCCATACTTTTCTCCAGTACACCGTTCTTTCACTCAGTAGTCACATGTACAAAGTGCGCCCACTGGGCTTATAATTAGTCACCAATCAACACAAATCACTGAGTTGTTTGAACGATGCCTTAGAACTTTTGGGCTCATTTTTCACAACATATAGCGTAGTTCGACACTCTCCCTCCCCATTATATACTCTTGGTAACAGTAATAAACTTGTGCTCATTTGAAAATGCAATGTGGGAGAGTCTGAAAAATCCTGGACAGAGCATGTCATTACCAAGATTGCACCAGGAGCAAGAAGTCTGAAATACAGAAATCTCCTGGTGGGCACTCCTTACTGTCCTTAGATACCTAAGCACACAGATATTTACATCATTGTCCCCACCATATTTCACAAAACTTCATTTTGTCCCCTCCCCTGTGCTAAAAAAAGAGTGAAAGTATGGCAAAATACACCTATTATGTATGTGAAGCTGTCAATGTAGAATTTAGAATAACAGTTAAGCAAAACAGCACTGCTTAATGTATTTTGGATCCTTTTTGGTCCTGTAAAATTGGTCTGGCCAGACTAACTTTTGCTTGTCATCATGAAAACAAATGGCCCAGGAAACAAGTTAATGTTGTGCTACTTCTAAATAGGCACTCATAATCCATTTCTAGCTGAACAGGCAAGTAATCAACCTTGCAATTTAACGCAATTAGTAAATAAAAGATTATCAATTAAGTTTATTTTGTATTTCATGAATTATTTTGTAATTTGGTAATTACATTAATATGCACTACTACTAAGGAAGCACAACCCCATAAACCACAAATTAAACAGAAGTAGCTTCTAAACTATTTTATAGTGTGTCTGTAGTGTTTTCTCACATAATTATTTAGAGAAAGCCTTAAGGGCCTTCCATTTTTGTTTGCGTAAGTATGGGACATGCCCCTCTTTCACCTTGAAGAAATTTTGGTAGCCTACAAGGCTAGATACACCATGTAATTTGCTTCACCTATATTTCAAGCTGGCACAAACAACCCACCACAAAGTGAAAGCTTATCTACCTGGAAGAGTGATAATGGTGCCATACAGTTTCATTTGATATTTTCTCACATATGCAGGCTGCTTTTAGCACAAAACATTTTGCTCACTTGAGAGAAATAACACAGACATACCAGGGACATGTGCCTGGTTAATAACGGTCTTACTAAACCATTTCTGGTAACCGCAACTGGTCCACCCAGATCAAATTTGGTAAACCAAAAGTGATTCTGACACATCATAGGACCATGAGTTTATGGCAGAGCTTATGATAAGAATTCTCTGTTGTCCTGCCACAATGTCCTGGCAAACCAAAATTGGCCGGACAATTGTTCAAATTGACTGGACATGTGGAAGATGAATGCCCAATATGTCTACTGTAGCATAGCAAATTAACATTATAGTGGTAAGATGTCACATGCCTTACTGCAGCTGTTATGTAGTTACTGTACACCAGAGGGTTGGCATTGGTACATTTGTGGCCACTCCCTTGGGTTGTAAGAATGTATACTATCTCCTGGCAACCAAGTGACTGTTATTGTTGATAGCTTGCCAGCTCAGCCCTTAGGCTCCTTCCTTGTGCTTTGATGGGACACTGTGTCCGGACAAATTGCATTATGGTCAGACATCTATGCAATTTGACCAGATTTTGTCCGGTGTCCGGACGTTATCATAAGCTCTGTTATAGTGCATTAAAGTTCTAAAGGGTTGGGTGAAAATAGTACATTGTGATATTTCATGGGAATACCTATCATGATAATCAATATGTGCATTAGGAAAGCAAGCTGGTGTGTTGTGCCCATGCATGTATAAGATTGCTTCAAAGCCTAATGGCTATGGGGTGACATGTAGATGTACGCTTGCATTTTATTATGCCACAATACACACATGTATAATTTATCTGAAAGCCTGGGTGAAAAAAGTTGTGAAATCAAATGTGACAGCCAACAAATGGCTGTAATGGCCAACAAATGAACATCGCAGCCTTTTGTTGGCCACCATTTTTGATTTCACAATTTTTTCACTTAGGCTTTTTAAGGCCGCACTTTTTTTCACAGCTTGGCTGTTTTGTGCAGAGTGACATGAACAACTGACAGTGGTGGCATAGTGGTAAAGAGCACAGTAGGGATATAACACTTCTTATTGTTTTACTGTGATTTAAAATCGTGCACTATTCCAGCTTGTTTCAGTACTTTTTATTGATATGCTATGGTCCTTACTCTAGTTGAAAATTCCTGTGTACTTGTTTGCTAACTGTTTTTGTAAATAGTTATTATGACTGGTGAACCCACGCATACTGCATCTGGAAATGGCACCACACCCCAGCTATATCAATTATCGTCTGAAAGAGTGAAGCATCCATTACACTTCGTTGTCAGCTATGTTCAACCAGTTACACAGCATTTTGGATTAAGAACTGTTCGAAAAGCACCTTTGCAATCCATGCACACTGAAAGAAAGAAATGGTACCGCATGCCCTAGTTATATCAATTGTCGTCTGAAAAGTGAAGTATCCATTATGCTTCATTATCGGCTATGTTCAGCCCATTACACAGCAGTATGAATCAAGAACTGTTTGAAAAGCACCTCTGCAATCAAAATAGTCACTATGAAGAATACAGACAATTTCCGTTACGAAGGGAAGCCATCACATGCTACCGCCAAATCAACACTTTTCGCTGTCAGCAAAGATGAATAGGACACAAAGGAGGACACTGGTAAGTCCACGAAGAATGCATTGTACGTACTGCAGTATGCCAAAAGGCACCTCTCGGGCCAAAGCGACGTCAAACTGAAAAAATGAAGCCTGTAGCCTTAGCCATTATCAAGTTACGCTTGTCTGAAAGCATCAGTCAGTTACTTACTCAGTCAGTAGAAAATTCCGTTAAATAAATTATTTTTAAAATTCCGTAGCAACTTGTTGAAAGCATTCCAAGTCAATCTGAAAGCTCGATTGGGCTTAATTTTACCTAAACAATGCTGCCTCATCGTCAGGGAAAAATAAGGCTGGTTTTTGGATGATGTTATTTCGTGGGCCATGCCTACTCCTTTGTGGTCCCTACTATACAGTACTATCGTACTGTATGATTCTAGCAATATATTATCAGTATACATGTATTCTAACCTTATGCAATATTGTACTTCACACATGCTATACAAACAAGTGTCACTGTAATATAACCCGCGCATCATATCATTATAGATCCTCTACTGTTGTACCAGTGCACCACAGATCAGGGTTCTTCAGGGTCGCCTGTTTTGAAGGAGGCTGAAGGGGATCTCAAGATTGTGGCACTACATAGAGGGGGTAGGATCGGGGGCTGTGATTTTCAAGGCTACAACTGTGGAACACTTATATGGGAGATCGTGAATGACCTCAATGGTGTCAGACATTCACCACGTGAGTTGCTGAGCATGTGGTAGCCACCACTTATCTTGTAAATAAAATGCCCAAGAGATGTTTTGTGTTACAGTACTTATGCGTTTCCCTGTGTATATAAGTCTCTCAGTTAAATTCTGTTGTGTTGTTGGGCAGAACACGAAGGCTTGACGTCTAGTGTCCATTCCTGTAGTACTTTGTAGTGGTCCTAAATTGTATATATTGACCTGGAGATCTGACAATCAGGATACTCGTATGTCTTATTCAATGTAAAAGAGTGGCTATGTATTATCAAGAGTTCATAATATAATATTATGAACTCTTGATATTATATTTGATCGTTCAATTCTGTTTTACTTGTGTTATTTTATTAGTTCCTACCAGGGATCAAGTGCAGCAGGCTCTAACAAAGAAATAAAGTCAATACCATCACACTGGCTATATGCTTAGATGGTTTGAAACTTTTCTATAAACACACAATTTTGTATGTGTTGGATTTGTGCTATTGTTTTGTAAACTTTATAGGTAGTTGTACACTACATGTACGGTAGGACATTGTAGTGATTTTTAAATGTGAATTTTGTATTTTAGCTACACAAAAAATTATGGATCATTGTGACATGGGTGTTTGATGGCTGCAATGGAAGCTGTGGAAGTACAGCCACAAAGCATAAAATGTTTAGTGATCACACTCGTGAGGTGTTTCTTGCCCCATCTGTGGCCGTTTATGTGTACCCTAGGTTTCTCTTTGAGGAAACCTCTATTTGATTCAAGAAGCATGGGGGATGACATTTTGGCAAGTAGGTCTGCAACAGTATATATCTTAAGTCTTGTTCTAATTGAAGGGGCAGCTGCACCAATTTGGCCATTTCTATTTTCTGATTCCCTTCATTTCCACTGTTTTCCTGGCACATGTTAGCACAACTGAGGAGGGATCAACCTCGGGTTCGAAACACAATTATGGCAGATTAGGATTAGGGGTTATAGGACAAGTTAGGTAATGTTAGAAAATCAGGTTAGTAGTATTTGTTTTTGTTGTTCTTTGTTTGTATTTATTCTGTTGTATTTGTCTTATTACTTTTTGTATCTGTTAAGGGAAGCACCCTCATACAGGCTTTGCCTTTTGGTGACACCCTGTCTTTTGACAAATCAGGTAATAGAAAAAGCCCATCATGATGATGAAAATATGTACAGGTATAGTTAGGATGTGGGTTTAAACATGTGATCGATCATCATGTTTCAGTGATGTTTATTGATAATCCCTCCTGATTGGTTTGAGACTCCATTCCAGATACATTAGTCTACTGTCCACACGTGCCATAAAAGTTAGACAGTACCGACTTTGTATGTGGGTGGGGGAAAAGTACGCGAAAATATAGAAAAGTATATGTGGGTTTAAGTTTTACCTATTAAATTGATGAGAAAAGGGAAGATACAAAGACAGGGGGGTTCAGGAGCCCCCCCCCTCCCCCCTGAAAAATTTAGACTTCTGAGTTTACAGCAGGACCTATAGGCCTAACCATAGATAAGGTATATATTATCCACTCAAAAACAGCCAAGCTATAAAAACGAGTGTGGCCCTCAAAAGCTGGCCTGGGTGAAAAAGTTGTGAAATCAAAGGTGGTGGCCAATAAATGGCTGCAATGATGTTAGCCGCCGCCTTTGATTTCACAACTTTTTCACCCAGGCCAGCTATTGAGGGCCACACTCGTTTTTTGCAGCTTGGCTGTTTTTGAGTGGATATTCACTTCTTTTTGTATTTTCAAAAACCAAATCCTGCACCTTTTTACTGGGACATGATTTCCAGGCTGTTGTATCACAAGTTTTTCCAGACCTCTCAACTTGGAACTGGAGTTAACCTTGAGACACCCCAAGTGCATGGCCTCATGCAACAGTGGGGCTCATGCACACTCACACTTTATTAATAAAGAATGTCAACAAGCATGAACTAGCTATACTGCATGCATACTGCTGTTATTTGCAGCTTATTTCTATGCTCTATGGTGTTAATCTACACATAGAATCTAAGCAACCTGGAATTCCAAGCATGGTGTAGCATCACGTGAATCATAAGTTTGCTTATTCAGCTTTATGTTTATCTTTGTGATGATTGTAGGTATCACTAATCCTTTCACTAGGTCCAAATCTGGCTTCTGCTCTGGCACGTGATAGCTATATCATATGATTAAAGTTGATTAATGTAGAAAACATTATTTACTACCAAACAAAAACCAGAAGTCACCTTACCACCATGTAGTAATGGGTTACAGGTTGGCTCCAGCCTTTTATTTCGTCTTTTATAGATTTTAGCGCCATAAATTTTAAATATTTATCACGTGAGTACCATTTCTTACATTAAGTTTACGAAAAGTTTTCGATTTTGGGTTTGAGTTTTGTTTATAGACGAAAACCTTGAGAATTCTTGAGATCTGGAGCGTGGCCTTGAGAAATTAGTGCCTAACCGTGAGACTTTGAGAAGAGGCCCAAAAACGTTAAGTCTCACGGTGAAAACGTGAGTCTCGATCTCACGGTGAGAGTTGAGAGGTCTGCCGGTGACGGTCACTTTTGCCAAGCATAGAAAATCATCAGTGTTTTTAGATCTATGGTGTAACATCGATCACAAAACATCGATCAGATCGATTAAAAAAACATCGATATGGTGAAATTCATCGATGTAAAAATATCGATGCTGAATAAAAAATTTGTCTGATTTTTGTCGCATTCGGCGTTCCATAGTATAGCACCATAGATATTACGATGATGATGATGATTGTGGCGCGAGTCGGTAATACTAATCTGCTCGCAGACCGCCTGGGGGCGAAACTAAGTTATGCACTTGTCAATTTCATGCCCCATCCCCGGGGAGGGTGGGAGAATACAGGGGATTTGACAAATCGTGCATGGTGTCAAATTCCCCACTACTGAGGAAAAATCGGCAGTCAAATCCCCACTATGTCCCCAACCCCATAGTAGGGGATTTGACGACACCTCAAGGATGACTAAGCACATATTTCATGCATACAATTGGAATAGTTTGCCTAATTATGTTGTAAATAGTTCTTCGATTAACACTTTTAAATCATTATTAGATAGTCATTTAATTGATTCAAGATTTATTTTTGTATAAGTTATTTAATTGATTCAAGAGTTATTTTTGTATAATTACTGCATTGATCGGGTATGCAGGCTGTGCCTTTACCCGTATTTAATCATAATCATAATCATAATACGACTAGTAATAAACCTGCCCTGTAGCTAGCAAGTGCGATTTATTGTTTAGAAATGTAACTACCGAAAATCGGTCAGTGAATTGGACAACTGTCAATTGCCCCAGGGAGTGGGGACAAAAAGCAATGTCAAATCCCCACCTGGGGAGTGGGGGCGCCCGGAGGTGGGGCATGAAATTGACAAGTGCATTAATATGAGGCGCTCGATATGAGGGTCCGACACTTTGTGAAATCTCGTACGCTGCTGAGGTAGAATTTTTTTATTTATTTATTATTTTTTCATACATTTTATTTACTTCCGGCCCTAATGGCACTCCCATCCTCCCCGATCTCTAGCTGGTAGAAATCAGAAATCAAGGCCTCTGACCTCCGTGTTTCTCTGTAATTTTTTTTTTAATTTAAAATTTGAAGAAGTTTTCCGTAAACTATAGCTTACGTGGGAAAAAATCAGCAGAAATCAACCCGGCTGGAAATCAGAAATCACAGTAGAAGTCTGGAAATCTCGTACGCTCTTATTATATTATATTACTGTGCAGCGATCAAAAGATTATAACGCACAGGTGTGATCATAAAAGTTACTTAAGTTATTACAAAACTCATTAGGGGTAGAGGAATTAATTACATCAGCAGGGAGTTGGTTCCATAATTTGATGGTTGATGGGAAAAAGGAAAATTTGTATGCATCAATTAGAGTCATTGGTTGGTGATAGTAGCCACTCCTTAAACTTGAAAGTTTAGGGGTTTCCGAAGTGTCGGACCCCTCGCATTAATACTAGTCTCGTCCTAGCAGACCCATTCTCTGGGGTGGCGCTTATCGATTAGAGATTATAAGCGCCCCTCAGAAAGGGTCTGGTGAAATGCCCATACTGTTTTTGTCCGAGAAATCGCCGACTCTGGCGAGTGATAATTGGTGTTTAAACCAGGACATAATTGGTGTTTGACCCGGTTATTATTATTATTATTATTATTGATTATTATTATTACTGAGCAGTCAGCCCTGCTGGTGTGCTCAGATTTGCCCTAATACATGTAACACAATTACAATAATGATTGTAGTCCAGTTCTAAAAATGTCAGCATCTGCAACTTCAACAAGATCTACTGGTAAGGAGTTCCAATCATTAATTGTTCTTGAAAAATAACTATTGTGGTGTGCTGTGGTAGATACATGTGGTAAGATGTAGTGCAGTGGATGGTACTGTCTCGTGGATCGTGATGTTGGTAGGTAGTATGGAGAAATTGTAAGTGATATTTGTTGGTAAAAAATTTTGTGTAAGTTTGTAGTCGAGATAATTTGCGGCGAGTCTGGAGAGTTGGCCATGAAAGCTGATTTAACATTCAGGTGACATAACTAAGTCTACCATATTCATTCATTACCCAGCGTGCTGCTCTTCGTTGTATTTTTCTAGCTCTACAATATCTCCAGTTTGGTGAGGGTCCCAGACGTCAGATGCATATTCTACTCGATTCTAGTTGTGGCCTAACCATTGTTAGATAAGCAGATTCTTTAACTTGTTCTGAACATTTGTTTAAGTTACGTTTCAGAAAATTAAGTGTTTTAGATGCTTTAGTAACAATACTAGAAATGTGTGGTGACCAAGATAGTGATATATGAAGGATTACTCCCAAGTAGGGCTGGTCGGTTTCTCGGTATTATAGTAATACCGCGGTATTGCAATGAAACGATATCTGTATCGCGTAGATTTCGGTGAAACGATAATATCACGATATCAATATTATTACGATTTTTAGTGTTTGTGACAGCTTATGGTTGTTATAATGCATCTCAAATGATCACGTGATACTACTGCAAACAAGGACCTAGTACTAGCTAGTCAATTTTTTTTACAAAGATCGAGATACTCTAATAGAACAGTCAGCTAGGATCGAGATACCCTAATAAAGCAGTCAGCTACTCTAATATAGCAGTCATCTTTAATAACCGCGATAAATGTCCAAAGACGAGCAGCACGGTTTGCATTTAACAACTATTCTAGATATTCCAGCGTTACTGAAATGTTATCTAACCTTAATTGGCCCACCTTAGCCAGATGCAGGAATGAACAGAAGGCTACAATGTTATTTAAAATTATATCTCACCAAATCGATATTAATGCTGATGATTTCCTTTTTCCTAATCCTAACCTACATCACACCAGAGGCCATGATAAGAGATTTTTAACCCCAATGACTAGAATTGACTGTTATAAATTTTCTTTTTTCCCCTCTGCAATCAATATTTGGAATTCCTTACCCCAACACGTGATTGATTTAACAGAGATTGACCAATTCAAGCGCAGCCTAGCTGGACTAGTAACTGTTTAATAATTTATCAATGTGTATATATGGTCTTGTGTATAGTAAATATTGTATAATTATATAAGTTTGTTTTTCTTTTGTAATTGACAGTAGCAATTGTACCCTTTTTGTGCACCATACTCTTTTGAGGTCTGCACAACAATCAATAATAATCAATAATAATAATAAATAGTAATATCGTGATATATTTCTGCACGATATATCGTGAAGCGAAACTCCAATACCCCCCAGCCCTACTCCCAAGTAAGTATGTTGATCAGATAGATTTAAGATGTGATTATTGAGGGTATAGACGTGATTGAATGGTGTCAAGGATCTTGTACAACGTATAACAGTACATTTACTAACATTGAATCTAAGTTGCCAGGTGTTTGCCCATTCTGATAACCTATTCAGGTCTTCTTGAAGCATGTTGGCGTCTTCTGCACTGTTAATAACTCTGTAAAGTAAACAATCATCAGCAAACAAGCGGAGTGGTGAGTTGATATCTGTAGTAATGTCATTAATGTACAACAGAAACATTAATGGTCCGAGCACTGTGCCTTGTGGTACTCCAGAAAGCACCGGTACTGGACTTGAGGATTCGCTATCTAACACAACACACTGGGAGCGGTGAGTAAGCCAAGTTTGGATCCAATTGTAACTATTACCATTAATTCCATAGAATCTTAATTTGGTTAGTAGTCGCTGGTGTGGTACTGTGTCAAATGCTTTGGAAAAGTCTAATAGGATGATGTCTTTGTTTTTGGTGGTCTAAAGCAAAGGAGATATCTTCGGATAGTGTGATGAGTTGGGTTACACATGAATGGTTAGCTCTGAATCCATGTTGATTTTCAATTAATATTTTGTTCTGATTTAGGTGGTTCATGATAGAGTGATGTATGATATGCTCCATGACTTTAGCACAAATGGAGGTTAATGAAATAGGATGATAATTAGCAACATTACTACGACTACCCTTTTTATGTACAGGACATATATTAGCTTTTAGCCAGTCATTTGGTAAAAGACTTGTAGATAGAGATTGAGTAAAAATTATATGTAATATCGGTGTTATTTCATCTGCACAGTGCTTTAAGATGTAAGGTGATATACGGTCTGGTCCACTGGCCTTGTGTTCATCAAGTGATGTAAGTAATTGGTATATTCCAGCTTGAGAAATAGATATATCAGGCATGTTGGGCACATCAGTATGATTATCCATAGTTGGTATTGTTGACAAGTTTTCTTCTGTAAAAACTGATTTAAAGTGACTATTCAAAGTATTAGCTTTATCCTTTGCACTATGAATTGGTTGATTGTCTATGAATAATGCAGGCATATCAGGTTTGTCTTGACGCTTCGCTCTGATGTATTTCCAAAATTGTCGTCGGTTACCACTAAAGGAGTTATCAAACAGTCTTTTATAGTAGTTGTTATGTGCTTATTTCAATTTAGTGTTTATGGAAGTTCTTTGTTTTACGGTAAGCATCCCAATCATGTTGCAAATTACTTCTTTTAGCTTTGTTGTATAAGCATTTTCATACTTTCATGTCTGCTTTAATTTGCCTATTTATCCATGGTAGTCTATTACGTGAGTTGTTCACTTTGTGTGGAACATGATCAATAACTGCTTTGTCAACTGCCATCTTGAATTCCTGCCATAGTTGATTGACAGTTCTAGATTGAGGATCACTGTTCAGAAAATTATTACTAAAAGGTTGCAAGATCATTTTTTATTGACTGGAGGTCACCTTTATGATATAGTGCAACACTGTTGATTTTTACCTGTTGTTGGCTTTCGAGTTATGTGAAGGTCAAATATGATTGCATCATGATCAGAGATGCCAGGTACAGTATTAAGATTAGAAATATTCGGATGTGTAGCAAAAACTAGATCCAATATATTATTCTGGCGCGTTGCTTGATGTACAAACTGCTCAAGACAAACATCATTGATTATTTCTAAAAATAAGCTATTCAGCCTACTTCCATAAGTTGGTGTACTAATTTGGCCATAACCACTATTCCAGGTAATACCTGGGAAATTGAAATCTCCCATTAGCAAGATGTTAGGTAGTAGGGCTGGGCGGTATTGGAGTTTCGCTTCACGATATATCGTGCAGAAATATATCACGATATTACTATTTATCGCGGTTATTAAAGATGACTGCTATATTAGAGTAGCTGACTGCTATATTATAGGGTATCTCGATCCTAGCTGACTGTTCTATTAGAGTATCTCGATCTTTGTAAAAAAATTGACTAGCTAGTACTAGGTCCTTGTTTGCAGTAGTATCACGTGATTATTTGAAATGCATTATAACAACCATAAGCTGTCACAAACACTAAAAATCGTAATAATATCGATATCGTGATATTATCGTTTCACCGAAATCTACGCGATACAGATATCGCTTCATTGCAATACCGCGATATTACTATAATACCGAGAAACCGCCCAGCCCTATTATAGGTAGAGTCTTAGATTGGTTCAACAGGTTAGATAATGATAGATGGAGTTGCTCTATTGGATACAAGTCAGATGTTGGAGGGCGATAGAAAGCACATATGTGGATAGTACTTTGGTTGGGAGGTGTTAGTTTAATCCAGATCTGGTTACTACACATAATTACAATCGATAAGTGCCACCCCGGGCGAATGGGTCTGCGAGGACGAGACTACATTTATACTACAAATATACCGCTGATCGATACGAAAATGGCCCAGATTTGATGAAATAACTACTAGATTGAGCCTCAAAGTTAGTCTCGCGTGCCAGACGGTTTGTGTGGGGGCGGAAAATAAACCGTCTGGTCACTGTTGCACACTTTCCGTGAACTCACTGGAATGCAATTAGATTACATCACGGCAATGTTTTGCGCCAAGGATAATGCAATAATCGTTCCAATCACCTCTTTGAGCAGACTAAGACAATAATTGTACTGGTAATGTCCTGGTGACGTATTCGAAACATTGCTGAACGTCTTCCTCGACAATTCTGTCGTTTCACAAATCCGTAGCGAACCACGATCGCTCTTATACGAACGATTTTAAGAGCCCTGTACCAGGGAAACAAAGATCCTAAGCCCATGGCGTTGTTAAACTTTCGAAAAAGTGATCTGTAGCCGAGATTCAATTCTTTATTACGCTAAGAATTTGAATTATTAGTGGTTGTTTCGTCACAGAGTGCGCGAAGCGATCTGATTGGCTCTGCCAAGTGGTCCTGGAATGTGTGCAACAGTGACCAGACGGTTTATTTGCCGCCCCACAGACAAACCGTCTGGCACGCGAGACTACCTCAAAGTGTTAATAGAGCAGTTTTTTAACAATTGAATATCTTTTTTTCGGCCCTAATGGCACTCCCCCAATAGAGTAGAAATTAAGTGAAGTGATTAACCGAGATAGCAGTGGTTAAGGACGCAGGCGTTAGGTATGAGGTCCTCGGTTCGAACCCTGGTCATGATTTTTTCGACATTTTTATGCACCTTTTTTGCCCCCCCCAGTGACTGCTCTATTCAGTAAAGTATCTCGATCCCGCGATTTTACACTTGCTGGGTTTTTGCTTTATAACTTTGTAGCTGTAAGTCTGTTGCTATTCTAACCACCAAAAGGCACTCCTACGATAATCAGCCTATGTACACACCAATTTTCAAGTTATTCCTCTACTCGGTTTACCCTGTAGCCGTGACAAAGCTTCATCATTTTTTACGTGAATAAATGCTCATAACTCCTTGGATATTTATCAGATTCATAGCAAACTTGGTACGCGAATGTACCTTTATAAGCTCTTTACTTGTGCCAAATATCGATACAATGGAATTAAAAGTTTGTGTTTCATAACAATTTTTGCAAAGGGTGCGAAAAGAAATCAAAACCTCCGTAGCCCCCCTGAAAAAAACCAAGAAATTAAAACGAAACTTTGGCCACTTATATCTCAGAAACGACTAGGGAGATTTCCTTCAAATTTGGTATACGGCGTGGCCTACCTGGCGGCCACCTCTGTAGTGAAAATAATTCCAATCGGATAAGGGATCATGGAGCTACAAAGGTGTGAAAGTCGCGTTTTTTTCTTCCTGTAAATTACTTACGGTGTGGCGCGCCGGCTTCTTGGGCCTCACGACACGCTACCATGTCTTGATCTATATAGTTTAACACACCATTAGTGTGGCAGAACAAAATGAGTGACACTGAGTAATAGTATATAGCACAGCACAATTAATAAAGCTTGCATGCATTCATCTCTCTAGAGCAGTAAAGGCATAGACGGATTATATATTCCCTACCGGGAATTGAACCGAAGGCATTTCTATATAAAAACTGCGAGCCGTCAGCGTTGAAATAATCAACACCTTTCCTTTGATTAGAGTCTACTATGGTTTCGTTTTACCGATGAAGAAGAGGAGAGGAAAAGCAGTTTGCTATCTTAGTCGCTGTGTTTGAAGGATTTCCAATCATGGTAAGTTCAATTCAGTTGTGTTACTGAAAAATGACCGTCGAAAATCCTAGATCGATGCGTGCACCTATCCGTTTTGTTTACTGTATTGCTATAGTCTCGTGCAGCCAGACCACTATTTCTCCCCACGGCGCTTATCGATTAGAGATTATAAGCGCCTGCTCGAAATAGGCTATTTCGAGCAGGCGCTTATAATCTCTAATCGATAAGCGCCGTGGGGAGAAATAGTGGTCTGGCTGCGCGAGACTAGTATCGCTATTTGTCGTACCCTGAAAGTTTGGAGGTTTTAGAGCTCTGAGGAAGCGTCCAAATCCCCTGTAATAGAAATATCCCAAGTAACAGCTAAATCAATTTCGCGTTGTTCTGACTAGGCAAAGTCCGAGGTAAAATCTATACAAAGTTCGTTTTCAGGCGAAATTATAATAAAAGACTCTTTCAATTTGCGATTTGCAATGTCAAAGTTTGGAGGTTTTAGGGCATTGTCTGAGAGGTTACTGCTGGATTTGTCGTGTATTTGGTCTGGTATCCATAAGCAGTGGTGTGAAATATTTGTGTTTGTAAACTCTATGTAAAATTTTTATACTCATGCAGTAGTTGTCTATAGCTACACATTTTACTGCAGTGTTTCTTTAGTTAATGACAGGAAAGAGTACAGAAAAGTCAGCAGGTTGAGTCTTCAAAGTAGATTAAGTCCAAACTGAAGAGATTGGCAGTGTATGTCCATACTAGGAATCTCGGTGGTCACCATCTAGTGCCCATCACTGCCTTGGAACCAGTTATAGCTACATTAATGTGTAGAAACCTCCTTGGAAATCTAGCTATATGAAGTTATATACTTTCTTTTCAAGTATATTTGAGAAAGGGATCCAGAACCACCAGCCTATGTTGTAGACTGTGTATCCGAAACAGTTAATGCAAATGGATCTACGTTTTGTCTCCTGTTCGTACGTACAGGTAGCTATATAAGGTGGTACTGGTATACTGTAAACACTTGGCAGCCCTCTAACGTCTCACTGATATAGTCAGGCTCTGACTGTCATGGTATATGGCAGATATGTATCATGTCAATCATTTGCTTGAAGACTAGACCAATTTATCATTAATTTAGTCATGACTGTATTTTATGCTTGTCGGGCATGCCAGGTGCTTGGAATATAGGCAAGAGCATCTAGTCTAACAAAACTGAACCACATGCATCATTCATGCTTATAGTCTGGAGCATTTTATACACATGTTCATAGCACATTGAAGTGTCTTCATATTGTTTGACCAAGATAGATATCAGTAACTTACTAAGTTGTTGTTAGCAGTTGCACACAAAGATGCAATATTTGCAGTGCATAGCTATCATGCACGCAACTCTTTTAAATAGGATAATCCATTGCAAATTGCTCTTTTACCTACAAGGAAAGAAACAATACTGGTGCATAATTAAAATAAGATAACATATGTATAAAACCAGATCAGTACATTAACAAAAGTCCTAAGTCGTAGCTATATAGATTATAGGGAATATAGCTGGCTATTAGGACTCCAGAATGAAGGGCCTAGCTGCAAGTGTCCTGTAGCTGCAGCCTTGACTAACATTTCATACCATACGCTACTGAACTCTTGACTCAGTGGCAAGTGGCGACTCGGAGCTCAAGCAGTAGCTATACGATGTTGTGGCAGGCTAGACCAAACTGAAAAATATCAGTATATTACATACACGATGTGCCAATATTATTTTGGGAGATAGTGTCATCATCACTGATAGTCTCGAAGCTCCTCTACACACTCTTTATGTGCTGAGACCCTGGGTGCTTGGGAATCATGTGCACGCTCATTAGTGAGACGGATAGGTTCCCGGGTGATGGAACAGTCTGGTGATAATAGGGCCACCCAATTTTTGATTCAGAAGGTTGCCATTGATGTTCAACATGGCAATGCTGCTTCTGTAATGGCAACAATACCATCATCCCAGGACTGGGCAGAGTTTGCTTCTCTGCCCACTGTTTAAGTGTTTATTTATATTATTATCATTGTCAAACTCTCTTCCACATTGTACTTGATTTACTTGAAATTGTTGATTGGTGTTGATTGTCTTGGTTTCCAATCCTGGGTAGGGAATATATAATCTATGGTAGAGGTAACATGAGCCCTCCAGGCCCGTAGCCAGGGGGGTTCGGGGGTTCTGAAGAGTCGCCCTCTTGGGAAAAATTAAGGTCCACAATTTTAGTATACCAGTCCAAATTTTCAGTAGCAAAAGTCTATTAGCTACAGTTTACTAAATACCACTAATAAGAAGCTAAATTAAGTGCTCCGAGTAGCTAGTTCATTCAGTGCTTGTAATGCAATGCAAGATCGAGATACTCTAATAGAGCAGTCAACCACCCTCACTCTAATAGAACAGTTACAATTACATTTTCTTTTCAAATCTGTATGTAACTACTTAATTTATTTACAAAACCATGTTGCTGTCTAAACTATAACTTTCATAATATAAAAATTTGGTGGGCAAGCCTCTCCCATGCAGAGCCCATAAATAGCATCCATGCTTCAATGTATGATCCAACAGAGTGCTCAGTCTTCCCCATTCTTATTCACTGTGACATTCCAATATATTATCCCAAAGATTTTTTTGGCTCGCGATTGTGACAATTGGAACACGAACCTTGTTTGTGTTTGTGGTTGTGTTTTGTCTTGTCCTGTCCTGTCCTGTATCCTTTATTTTTGTATCTTCCTTGCCATGCCTGTACTGTGCTTTTTGTACATTAGTGTAGTTGCATGTGTCCAAGGTATATTGTAACTGTATGTGTGTTTTGAACATCTTGATGGTTTTCTCTCTCTATTTAGACACATGCATGTACAGATGGTATAATTACAGAGCAGTAGAAATATTTCCCAGATGTCATCCAAATATAGCTGGTTAGTATATAGCTTATACCTAAAAATTGTTATTTTTATTGACTGAAATGCCACTAAATTCAGCCTTTTAGTGTCTATTTTCAAAAAATTTCCTGGGAGGGCATGCCCCCAGACCCCCTTTCAGCATGCTTCGCATGCTGGGTGTGTTTTGCGCATCATTATATAATCCATATAAAAAGAGCCTCAAAAAAGGTCCACTTTTCTTCTAAAAGAACCTACCCAGATAAGTCTGGCTACAGCCCTGAACGCAGTGGCTACGCGTCCGGCAGTCACGTGGCTAAAATAAAACTTAGACAAAAGAGAGTCCTAAAATCAAAAATTTTAATTGAATGAAGTTTTTCACAAACGGGTAGCTAACCGTAAAAGTTAATGCAAAGCTATATTATATAGTTATACAACGCGGCCACGAGTGCTCTACCTGCTATAAACGCACGAGCCTGAGGGCCGTCAGGCCCGAAGGCAAGTGCATTCATACAGGCAGAGCACGAGTGCACGTTGTATAACTGTTATGTACCACTCACCTAATAGGTGGGGAGAGTCTCACAAGACAGCTGTAACATTTATAAAGGCCAGGTTTCTAACATCGATTGTGGGTAACCAAGCCAGACGTTGCAATGACGTTCCCCCTGCAGTACTGCAGCCACCTGAGATATTGAAAGCTAGTACGCTATGGGTTATATCAATAACCTGCATTCGCTGTTCGACTTTCATCATGTAGTGCTCAGCATGCCAGTGTGCCATATAGACTAAGCACCAGACTAATCACCATAGTGATTCTCTCGAGCGAAAAAAGCAGCTAAATAGACGGTTTAAGTAAACAAAACCTAACTACTAAACGATACTAGTCTAATTCTTACTATTGTAATGATGGCTCTCTCTCATTATGGACATAACACACGTATATACTGAAAACTATACCATACTACTACTTATTATACCTAATTATGTACTTATTACTACCTACATACTTAACTTAACCAATGTCAAAGTCAGGAAATTCGTCCTCAGCGGTAAGCGAATAATGGCGGAGTATCATTTTCGCATTGTACCTCCACAAAGTCACAGATAGTTGCTGGAGAAGTTGGCGCCTAGCAAACTTTCTAGGTAAGCCGTTTCTAACAGTTGTTCTGTCAGCTATGGATCCTAAAACTGATAGGGCATATGGTGACCAAACACCAAAGGTCTCACATACAAGAGGGATAAAATCTCCTCCATTATCATTCACAATATCCTGGTATTGGTTGTCCTTAGCTATCTCACCAACAGCAGCAGCCACCCCAGCCTGAGAAGAAGCAGAAGATATGACAGCAGACTGAGTGGTACTCCTGACGGAGAGATCAAAATAGGCAGGACAACCAAGATGAAAATCAGGGTGGTATATGTCACCAGGACGAGATTGGTCAGATGAAATGCCTTGCTCCCTAAGAACACCAGGGTGATCTTGGAGCAAGGCATGGTGTACAACAGACACTAAAGCATTATGATGCTGGATCCTCAAGGGACCATGAGAGCACCCCAGCAGATGATCACCAAACTGATCAATGACAGATAGACAAGTACAGAGTGGTAAAGAAGGGACCAAAGGAATGCCAAGCCACAAGCGTAAAGCTATAGTAAAATCGTGAGGAGGAATAGCTAGACCCAAAGCAGGCTGTGGAAGTGCTTTAAGCCAACCACTGTTGGTGCCAGAAGAACGTGATAAAGCACGCAGATGTACTTGATCACGAATAGTGGAACTGCTTACAAGCTGTTTAAAAAGTTAATCATCTAAAATGGCTTGAAGGTCAGTTTGAGAGGAGTTATGCAACACTGAATACTATTCACACTCGAATCTGGTGGCATGACAAAACTGGTTCCCACAATCGAACGTAAAGGTTAGTATTATTTAGAATATATTTGTTTTATTGAGTCATTGTCGAAGTGGACTACAGTTTAATCTGGGCTAAGATGGCACCAGACTAGTAAGTGTATAAGTACGTTTATATATATGTAGACTAGAGTTGTGGCCACCCGCGTTGGCTTTTTCGATCGCCATTGGCTGCTTGTAAACATTATACGTATTGGTGACGTAATGGCCCACAATCGACCTTTACATGTCAGGCTATAAAAGAATTCGAGTGATCTGTGTAGTGTCTTTCCACCTATTAGGTAGGGTCCGCAATCCGAAAAATCAACTTTTACAAATCGATCCCCTTACCATTGTGGGTTGTTCATTGTAGTATCCCATTGCTAGATCCACCATGAAACCAGAGGCATGATTGTTGTCTTCACAGAAATATCGATTTTAGTATTTCGTGAGATGCAAAAAATATTTTTAAAATTTCGTGCTCCACACAAAGAACAGGATAGAACTTGCTACTTAGCTAGGTATTGTCTAGAGTTAATGTAGTTAAAAAGTACGTACAGTAATAAGCAAATGATTCACTGGGTTCCCAGCACAGGGTTGCTTTCTCTCAAAAAGCAGAAAACGAAACACGAATTTTCGAACTCAAACTGCCCTACCAGCCAAGACAAGAAAAACCAACTCTTCCTCATAGTGATGTGATAATGTTGGATGCATAGTCTGTCTATGGTGTTAGTCTAGAAAGGATCTGAGACTTCTCACCATCTGGGTGAAGAACGTCAAAATTTTCGTGCGTCATTTCAAGGGATTCTCTCAATGGTACCAAAGGGTGGGACTATTCTAATTTCTATGATTCTACGGAACGGAATGATGGACTAAACCATGGAAGAACGGACCGCTTTCTCAAATTGAAGCTTGCAACTTACCATTGCTGAAACTTCCCTTATAAGTTAGCAGTGGCATCTCCAGTGAGTGATTAAACATAAGATAAAAAGAATTAACGGATCGATTGTGGGTTTTTGTTGGTTGTCATTAGTAACGAAGTATTATTGTGGGATGAGCTGTATCAGTGATGTTCATCCATACGGAAGGGAACTTTATGTGAGCTGTTTTTCTTATTTAGACTTTAGAAAACAATCTGGGCCGGTCTTTCAAGTCATAAGTCAGTGTATAAATAAAGCAAGCAGGAAGATACTGGTAACAGGAAAGAGCCAGCTGAATTAAAACTTGAAGAATTTTGTGCAGTGTGTGAGGAGCAAATATTTTGGCAGACCGCAAGGAGGGTATATTCTGCAAACATCACTGAAGTGTATGCATGGAGTTATTTATATATTAACAGCTGGTGCAGTGGACTAATGCCGTATTCAATAGTGAACTGATTTTATCTGTTGCACAATTCAAGGATGTGTCTGACTACTAGCCTTGAATCAGGCTAAATGCCAAAACTCCAAGATCACCCAAATCTCTATTATAAGCTGCATGTGAAACCATGCCCGTAGCCACCAGGCAAACGTGATTTGGACCAAGATGTGTGTGTAATTTCAATGTATCTAGTCAGACCTGAAATGGAACACTCACATTAATTACATACCACCTAAGAATCCTAGGATTTCTTAAGTGTAACATTTCACATGCTTCACTTCAAACAAAACAGGTTAAATTTGTTTGTCTATTTTCAAGTGATTCCCAGTCCAGCTGGTCCATGAAATTACAATGGGATCACATGTATTTGTTACAGTGCGGGCTGTCCTGTGTTGGATCTACTCTAGAGTTGAAGTTTCAAGGTAGACTCACTGCCAATGTGCTGACACTAGTACTGTTGTAGCATGTTTAAGTGGAGGACAAATGAAATAGTAATGCTAGATTATTTATGTATACAAATATTTCATAATGAAATTGATATCTCATTTGATTTGTACTTCCACTTTGCAACATTCAAGAACAAGAAGCTACCACACTTAATTTCCAACCACTGTCATTAATTAACCAAGATCTCACTAGTCTGTAATTCACCTTACTGTAGTGATTTTATTGATTCATCTGTATGTTTTCTTCATTTCCTTTGAAGTTGTACCAAGAGTTCATAATAAGGTGGAGAGTGTCTAACTTAAATGCATTCACCAAACACCCTGCTTAAAGTAACACCTTGGCCTTATTTCAGAACAAAGGCTTTACCTTCTTCAGCAACACTAATCAACAGTTTTCTATCCCCCAGTAAAGGTGTTGATTTGATGAAAGGTGAACTTTATGCAGGGTGTTTGTACAGGCCATACTGAGAGTTAGACACTCTCCCCCATACAAATCAGTATTACGAACTCTTGGTTGTACAGTATAGGTAAACAAAGATAAGTTTCTCTCCCATCTCATTCTAGGATTTCTATTGACAAGGAAAATTCAATTATTTGTATACAGGCTCAAAATTGAGAAAATATAAAGAAAGTGAATTAATATTATACAGTCAGTTTGCTTTTGGGTATTTAATGTCTCCAACTGCAACAAAAATTCAATGAATCCATGCATCTCATCACTGGTCGTCTGAACATTCTGAAAGTGATACCTCACTTAATCAACCATATATTCTGTTTATTAGACTGAATAAAGTCATGATTACCTAAACAATCACTTATAATTATCCTATTCCATATTCCTGGAGGTTCCACTGATAAAATGCAATTTCAGCAATGATAGCAGTTAGCCAAGTTGCAAGTTGATTCAGAAAGCATTCCATTCTGTAAAATAGGACCCATCCAGAATTCAACTCAGTACTCAGGCTGAGATATCTGACAATAGTCCACTACTCTGTTAATGAATCATTGATGTTCACACAATATAGCCTCCTTGAGGTATCTAATGTTTGCTCCTCACACACTGCACAAAATTCCTTTAGATTCTGCTTAGACTGAGTTGATTCAGCTTGTCACCATACTTGTTTCCTTTGTAGTGTAGCTATACACATACTGATTTATGCTGATTAGAAAGGCTGGGCCTCAGACTGTACATTCTAAAGTCAAGTAAGTAAAAATAACTCACATACTAGTAAAAACAAGTCATGCATTAAGTTCCCTACTTGATATATCCAAAGATGAACACACTGAGTCAGCTGTTCCCACAATTAGTACTTCGTTACTAATGACAACCAACATGAACCCACAATCGATCCTTAAATTCGTTTTATCTTTCTTGGGGTACGTTTGATTACCTGCTGGAAGTGCCACTGATAACTTGTACAGCAATGGTAAGCTGCAAGCTTCAATCTGAGAAAGCATTCCGTTCCGCAGTTTAGTCCATCATTCCGTTCCGTTCCGTTCCTTTCCGTTCCGTAGAATAGACCCCACCGTACCAAAGTGCTTTCCAGTACTTCTGATGACACACTGGTCACTTAATTTTGTTTAGAATGATGATAAATGATGGATTAAAATGTTTGGTAGTAGTAGTAGTTGGTGTTTCTGTGATTTCATATGGTGCAGTATACCAGCAGCTCACCAGGAGCTCCACCCAGCTCGAATCAAAAATGAAAGATTTTGTGCTTTTTAGCTTGTTTTTGGATGTTTTGCAGCATAATGGTGATGTAGGGTGATCTAGTGAAAACTTGAAGCTGCTGTGGAGCGTGAGGGTGAAGTCAAATTTGGACGAATTTGCTGCCTCCCTGGATGCATTGCTTAGAGCGAGACGTGGAAGCCGTGGATGAAATAATAATTGACAACCGCTGCTACCAAATGTTCAGGGACATCTTTTGCCATAGTTTTAGTTTATAATTGATGATTATTGTGGCTGCAGAAGTGCTGGAAATGGCTAGAAAGCGCGACACAATTCTTTGAAACTGCAGAAAAATTTGACGCTCGTCACCCAGATGGTGAGAAGTCTCAGATCTTTTCCAAACTAACAGCATAGACAGACTATGCACCCAACCGTATCGAAACACTATGAGGAAGAGTTGGCTTCTCTTACCCTGGGTGGTATAGGGCAGTTTGAATTCGAAACTTTGTATCTCTTTGTCTGTTTTTTCAAAGAAAACAACCTTGTGCCGGGCACCCAGCAGATCATTTACTTTCTGTGCGTACTTTTCAACTACAACAACTCTGGATACGATTTGGCTAAGTAGCAAGTTTCATCCGGTCCTTTGTGTGGAGCATGAAATTTAAAAAATTAATTTTGCATCTTGCGCGAGATACTGAAAACGATATTTCTGTAAGACAACAATCGTGCCTCCGGTTTCATGGTGGATCAAGCAGTGGGATACTACAATGAACATCCCACAGTGGTAGGGGAATTGATTTGTAGAAGTTGATTTTTCGGATTGCGGTCCCTATATTAGGTGAGGTGTCGTAGTGGTCTTCGCCACCGGCACTTATGCTATGCTGCACAAAAGCGGTCCTCCATACAATGCATCCGCGGAGCCCGCTCATCCATCGGTCACTATGTTAAGACTCCCCCAATTGTGGAGCTGATTCGGGCAGAGTCTCAGTTTGCCGTGGACTAATAAAGTCCCGGTTTGTCCAGCACAGGCCATTTATGTGCTGGGGGTGGTAGGCAAGGGCAGTCCATCAAGCCCGGGTTAAAAAAAAACGCAGCCAGTGTAATATCTGTATATTGCACTGCGGTCGGTGCATTATAATTCACTCGTTGTGGTATACGAAACCGCAACCAGTATACGTTATAAGTTATAATGCACTCGCTGCGGTCTGCAGCAGTACAATATACAAATTATGGCACTGGCGGTGCCTTTGAACTGCCCACGCAGAGTGGTACATATTCACGTTATGGCGTCGCGATCCTACAAGGGGGTGGCACTCCAATATATCCTGCACTCCGATCTTCGTCCTCAGTCAAAGTGGTCAAACTCGAAAAATAAGCCTTGACCTTTGACTTTACTAAAAGTTGCGCTTGACCGAAATTCTGTATATTTTTAGTAAAATTACGTTCACGTTGCTATTCTAAAAGAATCGATCGTGATACCGTATAGTGAAAAACTTTGGCGGTAAAAAAGTGTGACGAAACCCTTCTGTTGAAAAAAATGGCGGAAAAAACTTTGGCGATTGAAATAATACTCGCCAAAGTTATTACCGCCAAAAATTTTACTGTACGGTACGTAAGGATATTAAACAACAAGGTGTCAACTCATCAGTTAAGTAGTGCATGTAGTAAGTGTATAGGTAGCTAGCGTTGTTGTTGTAGCAGTACTTTTGTAGCTACCAATCTAGCAACGTGCATGGTAGCAAAGGCGCGTGCTTCGCGGCTATCTCCTTCGATTCAGAGAGCGACCGTATTTACTTTTCCAGTGAACTCCAGTAGCAGAGGTTATCACGTATATCAAAGCATTTGGCCAAATCCATCGCGAGACGATGAACTAGCTGACGTGCGAACGGCCGGGAAGCCGGCTGGAAATTCTATCCCAAGGAGTGCTTACACTGAACAGTGGGACAAATTCCTAGGAGTCAGCTCGATCTTTATTGCGTGGTGGTACGAACTAGCCTTCATCTCAAGTTCTAGTTCCTCAATGTGCTCGTAAAATAATTGGCGAAAAAACTTTGGCGAATTGAACGCTATTCGTCAAAGTTTTTTACCGCCAAAGTTTTTTACTATACGGTACACTTTACAAATCACGCTTGTTCTTTGACCAGCTGCCTAGGACGAATATCGGAGTACAGGATATATTGGAGTGCCACCCCCTTGTCCTAGTGCGATTGGTGATGGCTGCAGAGAACCTACAGGCCGCGAAATGTTTAGTGTACCTTGAAAAGCCTTGTGAGTGTTATAACGCTTGAAATACTCTAGTTTCGTCATAGATTATATTTTCATGAAGCATGATCGGCTATTTAGCACGCGAATGTATAGAGCGGTAACACCTGACGTCACAGTCGTTACATAATAGATCTATGGTTACATAATCACTTCCGCGGGGCAGAAAATGTACGGGAGTTTACTTCGCCTGAGACTGTCTTTCTAAATGAAGCCACGTTGTCAGGAACAAGGAAGAGAGTAGTATAAGAGATATTTAAGTAGTACAGGTTAGTTTGATCCGTGCTGGGCGAATTATGGCTGATAATTGACAATAAATGCGTGGGCACAAGGATTTTGACACTTCTGAAAAGTGTGATAGAAGAGTCCCACAACGTTTATATCGACAAACTGACATACAATGGTTCATTATTGTTCATTTTTTCTTACTGAAGTGTTGTTTAGTGACAACGGCTTTCTCGAGTTGAACCCAAAACAGCCGTTTTATCCTTTTAACCTGTGTAAAACCAACCTGATGCCCAAGAGATGTTTTTCATCGTGTTTCCCAACTTCTGTTCTATGTCCTGAGTAAGTTTCATGCCGAATGAAGTATCAGAAGCCGAGTTGTAGCCTCTTGAAGGTGCCCCACCATTGAATTTGCCCCACGGAAGTTGCGGTTACTCATTTTAGTCATCTATTAGGGATTTCCATCGACTAGGAAAATACAATACCTCCAATCCAAAATCCAGACCTATATTAATTAAATTTCTTCGCACTTTTGATGCAACATCTGTCTTATCTAAAAGATCCCCAGTACCAAGACCAATTCTAATCAAACCTGTCATGACCAGAGAAGAAAGAGCAATTGAAGCAGTCTATCTGAGAACAAGGTGGCAATTAGCTCAGAATGGCACTGACAAGAATTTTGTCAAGCTAAGAGGAAACAACATTTATGTCAACAAGAGTCTCTTTGGCACAATTGAAAGGTCCAGCAGCACAGAATCATATGTAATGACTCCTATTACTACCCACGATCATTAAGTTATTAACTTTGACGATAAGAACAACTGTACATGTTACTTAACTTCTTTCTCAAGAATTTATCAGTTACAGCCACCCACCTTCAATCTAAACTCTCCTTAGCAACTGTACGTATGTATGTATGTATGTAAATAAATATGTAAATAAGTAACATAGGGTAATGTACAAGGCTGTTGGTATAAGTTACCTTCAGGCCTTTGGTGTGTTTACACCATAAAGTTTTATTATACAACCAAGTAGTAAGAATAATAAGAAATGCGGTTAAAATTACGTCATAAATAAATAATTAATAATTAATGTTTGAGAAAACTACGAGGCCTAGAGACATGAATCAACCGGGGATAGATTCGCCTATGAATGAAGGCACAAACGTATAATGCACTTGTCAATTTCATGCCCCACCCCCCACCCCCGAGGAGGGTGGGGAATACAGGGGATTTGACAAATCGTGGTGTCAAATTCCCCACTACTGGGGCAAAATCGGCTGTCAAATCCCCACTATGTCCCCGCCCCCATAGTAGGGGATTTGACAACACCTCAAGGATGACTAAGCGCATATTTCATACATGCGACTAGTAATAAACCTGCCCTGTAGCTAGTAAAATTATAGCAAGTGCGATTTTATTGTTTAAGAATGCAACTACCGAAAATTGCCGGGTCAGTGAATTGGACAACTGTCAATTGCCCCAGGGGTGGGGACAAGAAGCAATGTCAAATCCCCACCTGGGGTGTGGGGACACCCGGGGGTGGGGGGTGGGGCATGAAATTGACAAGTGCATAATCGTCGCTCCTGTTCGTGCTGATGACCTGACCATACGTGTAATTCTATATAACGCCCAGTACCACATCCTTACTTAATTATTTACAGATTGCGCGAAGGAGAAAATTAGCGATGTCCGTGCAGGAGAGCCAGAAGCCACTTGTGTAAACAAGAAGATTACAAGTAAGTTTTTATGTTTGTAACATCTCAAGTCTCCATGCCAGCTGCCAGTGGATTCATTCACGTAAATAAACCATTAAAACACATGCCATGCTCTTTACAATACAATTACATATAAAATACAAGTATACAATTTTGTCTTGTGCAGCTGGCATGGCGAACTTCCTTTGTGTTGGTGTCAGGCGATTCAATACGTGCTTAATCTTTTTTGCCTTCAGGCACCTGGCGTAGCTACTAGGCTCTGGCTGGCTTGGCTGTCTTCCTTTATCTGGTTCATCTGGCTTGCATACTCCTACAGCATTGTGTAGCTATCTCCTGAAAGTTGTGTATGCATAACTATAGTGTGCACCCATCACTGTGCCATTGCTACATCACTGATGGACCTTACTTAACTCTAGTTGAAGTTGATATCTTTTTTTGTAATTAGGTTTATTGATTTTGTAATTACAGGGGCGTAGGAGCCACAGGTGCGCCGGGTGCTGGCGCACCCCTTTGATTTTAGCACATATCACGTGATCGTACATCACGTGATTCTTTTTGTATTGTACCCGAGTAATGGACAAGTGTCAGAGACGTATCGTCGAGTTTGTGGCAAGCAAGAAGAAAGCTGCTAGCACAGGTGCTAGGCCGAACAGCACAACCCAAGTTATAATCATCGATGATTCCGATCGAGATTCCGATAGTCAAGAAATGGATACAATTGAAGCGACCACGTTTTCATCCGTTTCCGCTGATGTTCCGGTTCGACAGTTAGACGAAGATTCGGATGAAGACGTTGAAAATAAAGAGGAAATACAGCTGATCCCACAGGTTAGTGCTGTTACACAACAATCACGCGAACAATTAAGCGAAGAAACGGTGTCTCAAGTGGACTCTCCAAGTAGTAATCTTGTAGGCACGCCGGAAATTAGTATTAGTGTAGCAAGGAACACAGCTTCTGACAGTGCCACTGTTTGTAGCACATCAGATGGCTGTGGTTGTGTTGGTTGTAGTGATTTAACTAGGCCAAACCAGCCATTGGATGTGTCCAAATCAAAATGTATGCAATCACATCTTAGCAAAGAAAGGCAGCTAGGGCAGAAGAAACAATACAATAGATCCATACAAACATCCTGGTATAATAAATACCCTTGGATTACTGTCTGCACCGGTCGGTATAAAATATACTGTAGGATCTGTTGCTTAGCAAAGCAACACGGACTATTGTCAACTTCAGTGCTTAAAAATTCATCATTTATCGGTGATGGATTTGGTAATTGGAACAAAGCCCTTGAAAGATTTCACATGCATGAAAATAGTGATATGCATCGTGAAGCAGTAGAGCGGCTTCAGTTGAGGGAGTCTAGTATCCACATTGGCTGTATACTAGACACCAGAGCTGCTCCTGAGCAAGAATTTCACAGGAGCATGCTTCTAAAGTTGTTACGGGCAATCAAATTTTTAGGAAAACAGGGTTTGGCTATTAGGGGTCACAATGAAAATGCAGAGGCTTTTCAAGGTAATCTGTACCAACTTCTCCTGTTACAAGCAGAAGATTGCCCAGGCATGAACGAATGGCTGAGACAACGTGAGTACATTTCACCAACAATTGTAGATGAGCTAATAAAATCAATGGGGAAAAGCATTCTCAGAGACATCATAAGTGAAGTCAGTAGTGCCCCATGGTATGCTATAATTGCTGACGAAGCCACTGATGTTTCAGGTACTGAGCAAGTATCTGTATCAGTTCGTTGGGTTAATAATTGCTATGAAGTTCATGAAGACCTCTTGGGCTTGAAAGAACTCCCTAATACTAAAGCCGTGACCATCCACCATGAAATCAAAGATGTGCTGATGAGATGTTCGTTGTCTATTTCTCAGTGTAGAGGGCAGGCTTACGATGGAGCTAGCAACATGAGCGGCATAAGGAATGGGGCCCAGGCACTATTCAAACAAGAAGAACCTAAAGCTCTTTATGTTCATTGCTTAGCACACAGTTTAAATCTATGTGTACAAGATGTTTCTAAAAAGTGCAAGCTTCTCCGAAACACCCTGGATTTTATTTATAACTTGGTCCAGCTTATAAAATTTTCTCCTAAAAGGCTAAACCTTTTTGAAACTTTAAAAAGCGATGTGACAGTGAACACAGGTGAAACACTGCCTTCATTGAGGACTCTCTGTCCAACTCGATGGACTGTGAGACATGGGGCTATAGCGAGTGTTTTAAAGAATTACAAAGTATTGTTAACTGCTCTTGATACCATACAGGAAGGGCATGATGAATATGCTGCAAAGGCAAGCGGGCTGTTAAATCGGATGGAGCAGTTTGATACTTTTTTTGGCTTAAAACTGGCTCACCAGATATTTGCTCCAGCTGAGCAGTGCTCCACCAATATTCAAGCAGTTAACATTACTGTTCAAGAAGCAATGAAGGCTGCCAATGTGCTTATTTCTCATCTTCGTTCAATACGAAATGAAAGCACATTTAATTGTTTTTATGAACGTGTCATCCATGAGTCACAGTCTCTGACTGCAGAACCCAAGTTGCCTAGAATCCACAAATTGCCTAGAAGGCTGGACCATGGGTCTTCTGCACCTCATCAACACTCGTGTACAAGAGACATGTATCGACAAACTTACTATGAGGCCATTGATACAGTATCAGAAGAAGTTAAAAGGCGATTTGATCAATCAGATATCCAATTGATCCGAGATATAGAGACCCTGTTGCTAACATGTGCTAATGGTACTGGTACAGACTCGTTGTCTCAGGCTTTAGTTAGGTTTCTTGAAGGAGATGTAGATGTCGAGCATTTGAAAGTTCAGTTGCGCATGCTGCCTGATGCGATAAAAACTGCACTCAATGGTACCATCAAAAGAGTCACCAATGTTAGAACTATAGCAGATGCCATGATGCAATCAGAAATTTATCAAAATATGCTCTGTGAAGTTAATAAAGTTCTTTTGCTATATTTCACATTTCCTGTGACTACTTCCACTGCTGAAAGATCATTTTCAAGTCTCCGTAGAATTAAAACTTACTTGCGGAATACGATTAGTGCCTGTAAATTGAACAACCTGTTGCTTATGCATGTTCACCAGCATAGAACTGATAAATTAGATTTAGTTTCAATTGCGAGGGAATTTATATCTGTCAACTCCAGAAGAATGAGCTATTTTGGCAAAACAATGTAACAAACTATTTTGGTAAAACAATGTAACACTCTATTCATAATATGTAGCTACTTAGTTTTATTGTGTGTATTAACTTTCCTTTACAGCATGCATTCTCAATGCTCATGTACATAATGCCATTATACCAGTAGCTATACTACATATATATATCAAGTCAGTATTAATTCCATTGATTTTATGTTGTAACATGTTCAGTTTAATCTAATTACATGAATTTTATGCAGTATTTTTGCTATAATGTTGTCAGCGTCTGGGGGGCTGCGCCCCCCAGACCCCCTGCGGGTGAGTCGCCTCCAGCCTCAGCACCCTTGCCCTCAAAATCTTCCTACGCCCCTGAATTATTAAGTAGTTCATGTTCCTTTTGTATTTGTTTGTGTGTAATTGTACATGTGAATGTATGTTCTGTGTTGGGGATCACCTTGTACAGGCAGTATTGCCTTTTGTGTTACCCATCTTTGGAAAAATTGATAATAATAATAATAATAATAATAATATATACAGTGTTGTATATTGGCTAATAATTTTTATCTGGTGATGTTGCCTATAATGTATTGCTGCATACAATACTGCAATAATGTATAGTTCTCTCCTGTATGTTTTGTATACATATACTTTGTACACATCACTGTGCCATTACCACACCAATGATGTACTGGCACTTAGCTACTGGTGGCCTTTAGTTACGATGCCACTATTGTGTTATATCTGTCACTACTGTGACATATTGAGATGATTTGGGGATCATACCTTCACCACCTAATAGCCTCACCATGGGGCTGTTACGTTGGTGTATGTACTTGGTTGTATTTGACACGGTCCTAGTAATAATAATAATAATCAAACTTGCCTGGCCTTATGTATGTCTCATGGGGAAACTGTAGAAATCATCTGTGAATGGGATCAAAATGGAATGAAGAGATTGTATTGTATGGAATCAAACAATTAAGATACTCTCAAAGAAGTGCCCCAGAAGACTAACCAGCAAGCAAAATGAGGATTTACGAGAGTTTAGTACTATAGATTGTCAGCTATTGAGGCCTTCAGGCAAAATCATTTGTTGGTCACAGTTGGTTCTATAGGACTATTGATAACATGTTTTAACATTGCTGGCACATAGTACAATTGATTGATTCATTGATCAATACTGAAGTCATATCGTACCATGCTCCAGGTGTGGGTTAGGGAGTAATGAGGTGTTAGTCTTGCATAAATTACTTGATACACAGTGTGCTATTGACAAACTTTTCCTTGACCATCGACTACTCTGTTTATTTTAATGCACCATTTACATATCTGTTCTAAGAACTTGACCATTTGCAGTTACCATATTTACTTGGTTAAATGTTGCGGTGTTTATTACTAAAGGTCAATGTGGCGACTACTCAAATTTTACCACCATTCGATGCTAGAAAATGATATTTCAGCCATTATTTTCAAAATTGATCGTTGCACCACTCGAGTGTGGCTATTATAACCAAGTAAATACAGTAAGCCTTGTCTAGTACATATGTACATTGTGTATGGCCAAATTTATTTGAGGGTCTAAAGTTTCAAGGGCACGTTAACAAAGAGCTTGGATTCCAATGTGTTCCCAATAGTTTAATATTTCTGGAGAAGTAAAACATTTATCCTGCTTAAATTTCTAAATGTTTAGGAGTGTAGCAATATAATTATGTGTTCAATATAGGTCCATGAGAGTACCTGTATGATTAGCTTCTTTAAAGAGGCCTTAGACAAATGAGTTTCTGTGACATAATTCTATGTACGTAATTTTGTGATGCAAATAATGTTTCTGACTACCTGTATCTAACACGTGTGGCATTCTCGTTTAGGTCCCTAGTACACACATATGAGATGTTATCATTGGTGTTGACCTAGTGCTCTGTATGATTGTGTACCTTTTACAGTGTACCCATCCAGAAAAGTTAATGATAGGCTAGAATACAACAGTTGATTATAAAACAGTGAAATTTCGAAGCAAAAATGTGAACTCTAAAACAGCTGATTTTAAAATCTAAGGCTCATATTATTACTTCTCAATATTATTGGATATTACCTTAAGGGGTGAGGACTTACTTAACATGGTCTGACTAATGAGGTCGTGAAGTACACCTTCCCAGCTTGTGCATGTTGTATGCTTGTACTGTACAACTTCCATGAGTGTTACATACATGTATTGGTGAGACTGGACGCATGTATCATGCAACTGCTAAATTAATGTGTACTAAATCATGTCACAGTAACATTATAGTAAATCCCCTTACTAACTGTCAATTACGAACTGTTAAATTCATGGAATAATGTGATCTCAGTTACTACTTAATCATGTGACTTGTATGTATGTTATCCACTGTTGATGGGTATATACTGGGTCCACAGCCATGACCTTGTGCCAAGTTCTGGATGCATTGAGGCTACATGATAATTATCCCTATTACTCGCACACATTTTTTTTCAACTGTGTGTTTCTGTATTATTAGTGCACCAAAGACCAACTGCAAGGGAGCTAAATAGAATATTGACCAAGTATTGTCCCCAATGGAAATCCATTGGTCTTCATCTGGGCCTAACCAAAGAATCACTTGAAATTATTGAGTTGAATCATCACCATGTGCATCCAAATGAATGCTTCAGGGACATACTTCATCGGTGGCTGAAAATTGATGTGAACGCATCATGGCGTACTCTGGAATTGAGTATCACTAATGCTAAGAGAGAGAAAGAGGGTTACGATCCACTTAATAGCAGTAAGTATTAACTTCTATTTTGTACCTATAAATGGTTATTACTCTTTGTATGGTTTCATGTTGATGTTTAGTTAATTGTGTGGGCGAAGTTTACAATGGGATGTTGTTTTCTGGCTTTATACATATACTCACTTTCCGTACATGTTAGTAGGTACATCTGTGTATCTAAGGGCTGTAATGTCTTGTTACAATTGTTTTTCAGCTTGGCTATATAGCTACATACCCAAGCAGTGCTACATATAATTGGTTAACTAGTACACTTACCCATCATTAAGCTAGTTGTCTTTAGCATGTTTACGGTTTTACTAACTTTATGTCTTCCTACTGTACTTATTGTTATTGTGATAATGAATTTTCTGCTATTGCCCTAACAGATCAATACATTGATTTCACAGAAATCCTTAGGGTTAGGCTATGCACGTTGTATGCTATCAGTTGGATAAAGTTTATTGTTAACTAAATAATTGAGCGTTTACTGTTCTGTAATGCATACACTTAATTATGTCATGAAATATGTATAATGTATAGTATATTAAAACTGGTTCTGTTTACATGATACCAGTGCCACCAATACAGCCTCAGTCAATGCCACCTCCTCAACCTCAGTCAATGCTAGTACAACCTAACCCAGGTCAACAAATGCCAGTTCAGCCATTAGGAAGTCGTCCAGTTGATGTTAGGGCACATCAAATACAAGGATCAGCTAATAGTATGTGTATAGAGATACATGTATACACAGCAGATAAAGTACATATCTACATGTATGGATCAAGTGTCAACCTCTTGTGCTCTAAAATCTGATACTACAATGTGGGTATTTTGGGTACATCTCTCTAAAGACCTTGATAATAATCAGTACACTGTATAGTCCCCTTTGTATACAGAAACATACACGTAGGCTATTATTCTTGAATTGTAATAGACTAAAAGTGATGCTTATAAAGATAATGCTATGAGATATGGCACACGCACGTGCACACACACATGCCGTATACCAGGAGATTTCATGGTACTTACTTTTCATGGTTTTTGTGGTTAGAAGGCTACCATGAAGTTTTATCATGTGAAAATTTATGCGTGTCGACCTGTGCAGGTAGAAATCACTGCAACATTTAGTCTCAATGCTAGCGCATGTTTGTGGATACCTATATCACATCTACTAGTACAAGAATGTTTGGCTTTCTCAATTTGATATTCACCTCTCGTGTTTACTGCCTTGCATGCATAGCCTTTGCAGACAGCAAGATGTGTTTCCTGTAAGTGTGTGTGGCTTTGTGCCTACCTACAAATTTCAACTCACCTTATTGATAAATTAGCGTGGCTCCACATATTCTATCACACATTCCAGATATTAAAGTGGGTGTGGTTCATGAAAGAAGATTGCCAACTACAAGACTAGACCTCTTTTCACAGGGACTGTACTACTGTACTACTTGTTTCAGATGTTAGCAATCAGTGTAACACTTGAAGTAACAGACCTTTTGTAACTACTTCATAGCCATGTGGTCAAATTTTAGAATCAAGCAATAGTGATTCATGATTTTTACGTGAAATTTAAATTTTTTAATAATCCTGACATCCATGAAATATACAATGCAAAAAATTAATCCTGCACATTGTGAACTGTACATACCTTGAAAATGTCCAGGTATATGGTACCAAAAGTCAAAGCTGCTAGTACACTAACAGCTTGTATTGTGATGTGTGCTCATTTATAGGAGCCTTGCATTGCTTATGAGTTCCTGCCATAAGCCATCAATGCCACACAACCTTTGACACCAGTCCTGCAGCTACCAGTCGCTAACCATAACCCATTACCACTGATAAGGACTACAGAAAAACAGCCAATTATCAGCCTCTGTTTATCACCAGTCAGATTATTAGTAGAACTCTAATTTAATAGGAACAACTACAAGTATAAGTCATGGGTGGACATTTGCCTACCAAGCCCACCCTGTACAGCTAACTAGAGATCTTGTGTGTATGTAAATATTTTTAATGCCTCACATGAATTTGAGCATATGTCTTGCGTGTGTTATTCACTCTGTCTTAGCTAACATAGTAAGGTTATGAAGTTCTGTAACTGTGTTTGGGACCTACTTGAAATGGTCACTTTAAGATGTGACTTGGTAAAGATAAAAGTTGTAACTGATAAATGAGGCTATACTGTATGTGCACTGTGCTACATATTTAATATTGATTGTTATAGTTTGTGTGCTTTCTTGCTCCTGCAGGGACTGGCATCCGGCCAGAGTTTGCTCCCGTTACTGATGCTGGTAAAGGCATTGTTAAAGACACTGTGTTCACTGAAGTTAAAAGAGCTGTATGTCGTATTGATGCGTAAGGGAAAGATAACAACTGTTATGAGTTGTTATGACTGTATATCACTGTAGGAATATGGTGGGGACTGGATTTATTGGATACATGAAGTTGGGGAGTAGGTACTCAATGGTTTTGGTCACCAACAATCATGTGATTGCTGACGAGGAAGATGCTATGGGCAGTCGGCTAACATTTGAGAATGCTCTTCCTGGTTCCAGATGTGTTCTATATGGATATAAAATATTTGTACAGGGAAGCTTCTGGTGCAGTCCAATGAGTGATGTACGTATGCATGTGTGTGTGTGTGTGTGTGTGTGCGTGTGTGTGTGTGTGTGTGTGTGCATGTAAACTATCATACATTGTATATCCCGAAAGAAAATGGAGTCTGCCTATCTGTGCCTGCTTAACCACAGTGAAAAGGCTAGAGGCTAAATGACATTATGCACAATCACCATTTTATGCAACAATAATGAGCTCACGTGTAAAGTGTACTTTTGACAAATGCCAGCTTCAAGTTTTACCTTTCATCTTTCATCTCTATTCGTCTTCTTCAAAAGAAAGTATACCAAACCATCGATTTTTCATACTGGCATATTTCTGTACAGGCACATGTAGCTACTGTATAGCTGGAAATTTTCAAGGGACGAAAAGATTCATAAAAGTGTATGTTTGAGGCAAAAGTCAAGGTTACACATAAAGCTATTATCTTTATTTTAAAAACATTTCTTATACTTATGTAAATAAAAAAATGCAAAAATCGTATTGTACACAGTTTTGCAAGTTGCATCCCTCAGCAAAATGCCACGAATTATCTAAAGCGCGTTGATGGCTACATTTATAGAGATCATTTTGTTGCAGAAAGTAGAACATGTTGCCCTACAATCTTGTTGATTTATCATGTGGGATACCGTATAAAGGGAACTTTGGTGGGGGAAAACTTTGGCAAATTTAGTGATTTGCTACAAATTCGCCTGTTTTACCCTCCAATTATAACTGAATAGTTAAACAATCCCATAAACCCCTTCCTTAAGCTATAGTTGTAGCACCTCTCATTAGCATCTGTATAGCTAAACACTGAGCTTAAATTTGCCAAAGTTTCCCTCTATACGGTACCTTCTCACTTGAGAACAGCAGCATGGTCTAGTCTAATAAAGCAATCACCCTATTACAACAGTCATGTGTAGTATTCTAATGCACTGCTATGTTACAATGTCATGCATACCATTATGTCTTTTTTCACTACTTGAATTGATGTTTTAAGTAAGTCCCTGTAATAGTACTCATTTTGCATGCAGTGGTCTAATTACATAAACTCAGTATTTGTGTGGTTTATAAAAGTCTATTATTGTACCAGGTAATGTGAAGTCTACCTACAGTAACTGTGTTGCTTTTTTTTGTAGCTGGACTATACTGTCATTGAAATTCATGAGAGAGAGAGTTGATAGACCCATTCACCTCTACACCATTAAATATTATTCCCCTTGATCTACTAAGACCAACTCCCATCAAAGACAATGACCAGGTTCATGTTATCCAACACCCTCATGGTGGAGAGTTATCATTTTCATCCTCTGAATCATATGTAAAATGTAAGTACATTGTTCTACCTCAGCTTAGAGAAATCTCTCTCAAACAGTGTTGTATTGTAACAACATTGTTGTGAACTATGTTCACTTATTGCAAAAGTGAGAATCATCGCTCACTTTAAAATTTCCTATATTTTAACATATGAACAAAATAATTTGGACAGCAAATTCTGTCCACTGTATGAAATCAGAATTGCAGCAGAAAACATTTGTAATAAATTACAACATTATATTGCATAAATTACAACATAATTATTGTATCAAACCACCAGTGAAGTTGTCCTTTCGTGTGTGTATATTAATTCCCTATTTAGAATTGACTGTGGGTAGTTTTATATGTAGTAGCATGACAAATTTGTTTTACTCTCTACAGAGCAATGTCCATTAATGCAGTACACAACGTTTGTAATGATGCGTTAATTCCTTCTAGGTCCTCTGCTGTTGTACTGATGTACCACAGAGGAAGGTTCTTCGGGATCACCTGTCTTAAAAGAAGTTCAGGCAAACTTAAAAGTTGTGGCACTACATAGAGGAGGAAGAAAGGGAACTTGAAAGGTGGCTACTGGGTTGTTACCTACGTGAAGAGCAAAGAAGGGTTCAACATGGCATTGGTAACCAACAACCATGTCATTAAGACAGCTGGAGATGCTATGGCTAGTCGAATAACCTTCAAAAATGTGTTTCCTGACCACAAAGTTACCCTCAAAGGATTCCAGATAATTTTTAAAGAAAAGGATGCATTTCGGTACAATCCTGAAACTGAGGTATTCTCTCTGTTATGTTTCAGTATAACATAACTTATGATGATACAAACTACATATAGTAGTAGCATTGTAGAATTTTAATCATGTACCAAAAAAGGTCACTATTTGACCTTTAAATGAAATAAAGTAGTTGAGTTGCCCAGCCAAGCGTTCAATGAGTCAATGACTGGTCATAGTAGGTACTGATTACAGTGTTGATAATGGCACTTCCTTCATGATGTAGTAGACCACATTATGTCCCACAGTTACCCAATTCTTAACTGTGCTACTTTTCATCACAAGATGGCATGTTGACCATCAAACAGGATCAGAAGACAGTAACCAGATTCTGTAAATTTTGACATATGAAATTGGACACTGTACAACTTAATGTGGTGCATGACTTACTGTGTCTTACACTACGTATGTGTTTGTCATTTAATTGTATGTGCAACTACTGTCATTAACTCCACGTATAGCATCCACCCTGTTCCCTATCCAAATACTGACACAAAACATACATGTACGTTGCTCATGTCAATGTTTTGGTAGGAAAGAGTTTATCCACTTTGTGCATAGTTGTAAGTACGTAATAGTTTTAGATTCTATTTTACAGCAGAATGGTTAGCCTATGTACCCATTACATATTGTAGTTGGGCTACACCATTATTGAAATTGACGAGACTAAAATGAAGGATCCTGAGACTGGAAAACGACTTGACATTGAGCCAATATACTTGATGTACCTAGCTGACATCAGGACTGATGACCAAGTGTATGTTATACAACATCCTCGTGGTGGTAAACTGGCATTTTCATCATCGCAGTGCACTGTAGTAGGTTATGCGTGTAGTGTAGTGTATACTTAAGAGTGAAAGCCTAGTACCCTAGTACTGCATAATGGGGATGACTCAAAACAGAATTTTAAACTACAGTTTTTAAAATGCATAACTGCTGAAATGCAGCCATGAAGGTTGGCTAAGGAATCCCTATAGGCATACACACATCTAGACCAATTTCTCTACACAAATTTGTGCTTATGTTGTTTCTTGTTCATTTGATACTCCATTCAGGCATGCAAACAATTGCACTAATTTTTAATTAATATTATTGTTTACTTACTGGTTGTGGTCACATCCCCATATCACTATGCATGTATATTTGAGATACAATTGTAGCATGCATGATTATGGAATCTCTGTTTTAGCACCGCTACTACTATACGAATGCACAACAGAGATGGGTTCTTCAGGATCACCAGTTCTGAAGGAGGTTGATGGGGACCTAAAGATTGTGGCACTACATCGTGGTGGCAGAGACAAACAATGGGATTGTGGCGGGTACAATTGTGGAACACTTATATAGTAAATAGTGAATCATCTTAATGGTCAACAATGTTTATGATGTAAGCCAGCAATATGTTATAGCATTGCGTTCTACTATGGACTCTTTTGTGTGTGGATAACAGTGTCGAGTCTTTATGTGTACTAATTAAGTCATTTCCTTCTTTTTTCTGTCTTTAGTGCCAACCAGGATCGAACGAGTTGCAACAGGGATGATTAACTTGCCCACTTAGCTTTGATATTTCTAACACAATTTTTTGTATGTGTTGTACTGTCATCATCTGTAACTAGTTTTGTCTATTGTACACTTCCAGTGATTTTTTTTTTTATCAGTTGACTCTGAATTTTTCACACACGGAAAATTACGGGTCACCATAAATGTTAATAGTGTTACGAGCATAGATACTACACCCACCGTGATACGAGCTATCCATGTTATGGCGTCGCGATCCTACTGCGATTGGTGATGGCTGCAGAGGCCGCGAAGTGTTTGGTGTACCTTGGAAAGCCTTGTGAGTGTTATATCGCTTGAAATACTCTAGTTTCGTCATAGATTATATGGTTTCATGAAACATGAGGCCTTTTAGCACGAGAATGCATAAGCGAACGAAGCAAACCCAGAGCTCGAGACTCGTACTTTAGTTTTGCAACTAGTTTAAAGTGAATAGAGTATATTTTATCATCTACGAAACTGAGTAATGAACACTTGATAATGAGAGATTGATTGTATATTCCCCCCCATAATACTATTATCTGATAATGCAGTTGTGTTTTTGCTCTTGATAATTATTCAGTTTGCTCCAATTTGATTATGCACTTATCAATGTCAAGCCCCACCTACCCCAGGTTGTAGCACTGCTTGACCCGCTAAAAATGTTTCAAAATCTTTTTGTTCCAATGTCTGACACAACATACAGTGTTCATTACAGCCCTTTCCTGAACCTGTAATGGAGACAAACCAGACACATCTGTTGTTGACACCTTTGCTAATCATCTGGTTGGCAGAAATGTTAACTAACTCTCTTGAGAGAAAAAATCTACTTCAGGATCCAGCTGAATTTGTACATACTAAAGGCCAGACCGCTTTTTTTCTCTAGTAGGGATAGAAAAAAGGAAAGGAAATTTTTGAAAATAAATGTTATGAAACTGAAGGCTGTTTTTACATACAAAATATCATGAGGCCTTCATTTACCACGTGCCGGCCTAAGATGGCAATCATGTTCCTGGGCTTGGCACCGTTATTGTCAGCATCATGGAAGTAAAATTATATAATAGCCAAATTAATTGATATTGTAGTACAAAATTACTAGGATATATCCTTGGCGTTAATGAAGAGGAGAAAAAAAATCTGTGAAATAGTTCTTTACAATTTGGAAGCAATTTTTATTGTAAATGCTAATGCGATACATGCCTGATCAATTAACCCAAAACCATTCAGATGATTTAAGAATTTTGAGACAATTAACATTGCGATATTAAATGGCTTAGATCAAGCAGTGTGACTAGAACAATGAGTATATTCTCTCTATATGAATTATTTCCATTGTGATGACTGCCATAATCTCAATCTATTTACAAAATTCAAATAACTGAAAAATGGTATGGCCAATCCACTCTGACCCTGAAAAACAACATATGATATGACTGGTGAATTAACCCACACATACTGCATCAAAAGAAAGAAATAGTGCTGCGTGCCAGCTATCAATTATTGTCTGAAAAGTAAAGTATCCTTTACACTTTGTTATCAGCTATATATGTTCAACCCATTGCACAGCATTACGAATCAAGAACTTTTCGAAAAAAGCACCTCTGCAATCAAAGAAGCCATTATAAAATATATGGACAATTTCCATTAAGAAAGGAAGCAATCACCCTCTACTGACACAAAAGAGGACACTGGTAAGCTGGTAAGTCCATGAAGAATGCGTTGTATCTACTGCGGCATGCCTAAAGCATTGTCGAACAGTGAAAAAATCAAGCCCATAACCTTAGCTGTTATCGAGTTACACTTGTCTAAAAGTATCAGTCAGTCAGTTACTAAGTCAGTAGAAAATTCCATTTAATAATTTTTAAAAAAATTATAGCAACTTATTGAAAGCATTTCGGGTCGATCTGAAGTCTTGTTTGGGCTTAGTTTCATCATCGTCAGGGAAAAGTGAGGCTGCTTTTTGGGTGATGTTTTTTCATGGGCCAGGCCCAAACATTTGTGGTCCCTACTATACAGTACGATACTGCTATACAGTAGTACTATCGTACTGTATATCCCATAGGTTATGTGTATATTAGTTGATTCATGCTACAATATATTCCGAGTAATGCCTTACTTAAAGGGTATGATGAATGAGGAGATGTGCCATAATCACACTTTGCCATACACATTGCACCATTAAATTGTAGTGGTCCAAAGTGACTGCTCTGGAATCTTGAACATTATAATTGACCTTGCTATGTACATTATATTTGAGGGGCAAAATTTCAAGGCAGACAGGGCACATTAACAAAAGAAAGCTTTGAATGTGGATTGAGGATCGATTGAATTTGCTGTACTTACGTACCACACATAGATAAATCTTTTTTCAGATTTCTTTTAAAACCTTCAAGTGGTAAATCCCTTTAAGAGTACAGCAGTGTACATACTCAAAGGCTGTTATTCTATATTGGTACATGTGTGTGCATCTTGAAGTGAAGAGGCCATAGACAACTGACACATTTTTCATGTAATTTTGTGATGCAAATGAAGATTCTCACTCCCAGTATCTAACACACCTGATTTTTAAACGTAGGTCTCCAGTGAGATAGTAGTACATAGATCCTGTACTCTCTGTACCTATAATGATGTACCTACCCATGTATGAAAGTTAACAGTAGTGAAATACAACGTGACAGATCTTTTTAGTCATGATAGGAATGTGCCGATTAAAATTGAAAGTACATACAATTGCTTATTGACAATATTACCTTAAGGGATAAGAACCTACTTGCACTGTAATGAAGTTATGAAAACCTAGTTGACATGGTCACTACAATGAAGTGGTCTTATTTTAAGGATATAAAGTTCTCCTTCCCAGCTTGAAGTAGTTTGTATGGTCAAAGTTGGGGTAGTTACTTCAGACAAGTAACTAGTTACTAGTTACACGTTACTTTTATCCCATGTAACTTAGTTACAGCTACAGTTACTTTTCAAAAGGTAACTAAGTACTCTAGTTACTAGTTACTTTCGTAGTATAAATTATGACTTGTTTTTAGCTTTTTAAACATGAATTTTGCTAAGATATACATCATTAAGGGATGCAATACATTTGTGCACTTAAAATAACAATTCTGTTGCTATTTCAGGTCAGTTTCAATTATTGCTACGTCTGTTACTCAAGCTGAATCATAGAGAACAGTACACAGAATCTGTCTATTTAATGTGACTGTAGCATATGACACAAAAATTGAAGTGGTCTTGCTTTTAAAGCATACTTAGTTATAGTTACAATGTAACTATTGTAATTAGTTACTATTGTAACTTAGTTACTTTTAAGACAGTTACTAGTTACAAAGCAAGTAACTCGTTATATTACTAGTTACTTTAAAAGTAATCAGTTACGTAACTTAGTTACAAAAGTAACTAGTTACCCCCAACTCTGTGTATGGTACATGAATGTATCATGCAACATACATGTTTATGAGGGGATATGTACGTGTTCCATGTATGTAATTTATTACAACTAACTCTTGATTGCTAAGTGAAGTTTACTGTGTGAAGTTTACTGTATGATAGTGGATGTCTTATTTCTGGTATAGATGTTACATATGTATTATACATTGCAAATGAATGGATCCCCGTTTATCAGTGAAGTGTGTTTGTGTGTGTGTGTGTGTGTGTGTGTGTGTGTGTGTGTGTGTGTGTGTGTGTGTGTGTGTGTGTGTGTGTGTGTGTGTGTGTGTGTGTGTGTGTTAGACTGCTAAATTTATGTTTACTAAATCATGTTCATTATAGTAAATCCCAGTGGGTTTTCCCTGACTTATCCATTACAAACTAACAAACTACTTCTGTTATTATTATCATCAACTATTTGATGAATTCAACACCTTCATTGAAATAAAGTGATCTAAATCACTATTTACATGCATTTATCAATGTATTTTTGTTATATAACACTGTTGGAGTGCTATATTCAATACCAAGAAAATGTTTGCTTTTGTTTGATCAATGACATCAGGATTACCATCGTGGTTACTGGGTCAACATCCATAACCCGGTTTTATCCCTGTGGATGCATTGGGACTACATGCTAAGTGTCCCTATTATGTACACTTAATACAGTGGGGTGTCCATGTATATTTCAGGAGATGCTCCACTGTATTTGTAAACCACTTTTTTTTTTCAACTGTGTTCCTCTACACCTTCAGTGGACCAAAGACCAACCGCAAAGGAGCTGAATAGAATTTTAACCAAATATTGCCCACAATGGAAATCTATTGGCCTTCATCTGGGCCTAACAAAAGAATCACTTGAAGTTATTGAGCTAAATCATCACCATGTGCAGCCAAATGAATGCTTCAGGGACACTCTCCATCGGTGGCTGGAAATTGATGTGAATGCATCATGGCGTACCCTGGAATTGTGTATCACTAATGCTAGGAGAGAAAAGGAAGGATATGATCCTCTTGATAGCAGTAAGTATCAACGACATACGAGTCTATTTTAAATCTTTTGTTTATTCTTTGACTGGTTTCATGTTGATGTTTAGTGTACAAATTGTGTGACATGGGATGATGTATTTTGTTTGTTTTCTTATTTCTAGCTATGTAAGTATATGCATATGTACTATACCATACATAACAGTTTTCATATATTGTCTCTATGTATTTGTGTAAATGCACAAGGGCTGTAAATTTGGAGGCGCAATTATTGCTCTATTGCAGTATATACACTGAAACTTCTCTAATCTGATACCTCTGTAAGATTTTATCTATGTAGTAATCCAACATCCTTGTTAATCTGACACAATCTTTCAATGAGTGTTGGATTATAAAGGTTTCATGTTATAGTTGATGTCTTGGCACTAAAAGCTGTAAATGGACTTGCTTTATTGTTTTTCAGCTTTCCTTTTGTTTGGCTGTAAAGCTACATACACCAAGCAGTGCTGAGTTAACTAGTATACCAGCATGCCAACTTTATCAGATCAATCGAATACTCGCCTGTCATTAAGCTAGTAGTCTTTAACATGTCATTTTTTTTAGCAACTTGGAAACTTCTATTGATCTTACTACTTATTGTGATAATGAATTTTCTGCTATGTATTGCTCAGCATATTAGGGACATACTATACATATTATGTAATGTACCATCAAGTTATTTAAAAACGCTGAACTGTCATGAAATATAAAACTGGTTCTGTCTACATGATACAGTGCCACCAATGCAATCTCAGTCAATGTCACCTCAATCTCAGTCAATGTCACCTCAATCTCTGGCACAACCTAACCCGATGCCAAATAGAAACCATCCAGTTGGTGTTAGGGCACATCTACCTCAAGGATCAACTAACGGTAGGTCATATAATGGGTACTTTAGAGGTACATGTGTATACAGTAGAACCTCTCTTGACAATAGAAAAGTCATTATATACAAGTAGTTGGTACTATAATACATGTATCTATGTAGCTAGTAGTACACTTGATCTATTCCCAGAATTTTTGTTACTGGCTTTTGAGGTAAAATTGTTATGAAGGTAATCCCTAAAATGTGAGATAATACCAGAACACTAGCCCATTTGTATTAGTGTACACGTACATTTAGACCCTTGACACCTCTTTTAAATAATTTGATAATTGGTACACTAGTCCATTGTTCCATTTGTATTCACAATAATGTTAGGAGGCTCTTCCTACGTTTAGTATCAAATGGTATGGTCATACCGTTTAAGTAGGAATCCAGGTGAAAACTTTGCGCGCCGCCCAAAATTCCGCCTTTAAAAATCATTCTAGAGATATCTTGCAAGACTAAAATCACCTTCACGAAATAGTACTAGTCCATATAATACATAAAATAGTATTAAATGCAACAAAACGCTTACAGGTTGCCAGATACAGAGTTTAAAAATCGCTAAAAGCTTGAATTTTAGACTGACTGCCTGACTGCCTGACTGACCACAGTCACAAGCCTAGAGGCCAAATGAAGCAGTGCACGGCCACCATTTTACTCCACAATAACAAACTCACCAGTGGGATGTGCCTTTTGGGGTTCTGATGAGTGTGTGCCCTCTGTGCTTTGTCTTTTCTTTTATCTTCAATCAAGCTGCTTGTCTTCTTCTTCATCCAACGAAACCATATCAAGGCATTAATTTTCCGTACCAACACTTTCTTTAAGCAGCATAATACACCATGCACAAAGGTGCTTAGACTACGCTACTCTACTGTACGGAGGCATAGATTATATATTCCTTACTGATATAATCTATGTGGGAGGCTACTGTACGGATCGAGGTACTGGTACTAGATAGCTTTCACGATGAGATCACGCCCATTCTTCATTCTACGCATTATCGATCTATCGATTGAAACCACAACCACGATGACACACCCTTTTACGCTAGCTGTATTTCAGTGACCACACACCTTCAAGTTGGAAGGCTGACTCAAGATACTCTAATAATCGATCGAAATAACGCCCCCTTTTGGACAAGCGTACGTCTTTGCAGGCTGACTCAAGATACTCTAATACAGCAGTTGCCCTAATAGAACAGTCACATGTTTATAGCTAGCTGTATGCCTTAACAAAATAATTAAACAAACTAGTATATTAAAAATTATGAATTTAAAAATGAAGTAGGAATCCAAGCGATAAAAAGTAGTGAAACAAGAGATGAACGATGGTAGCTATTACAGCATAGCTCGGTGGGAAATTCCTACTTTGGCATTGAACACAAAATAATTGCTATACCATGCCAAAGTAGGGATTTCCCACCGAGCTATGCTGTAATAGCTACCATCATTCATCTCTTGTTTCACTACTTTTTATCGCTTGGATTCCTACTTCATTTTTAAATTCATAATTTTTAATATACTATTTGTATGTAAACATTTACGTAAGCCACAGGACATCTCACCAATATGTGGACACTTATTGATGGCCCTTCATTAAAAAAATTTTTTTTAAGGATCCTCTGAATCTTCCTTTAAAACTTCTGATTATTTATTTGTTCCTGCATATTTTTCCTAAACTTATTCCTGAGAGTGATGCTATAATAAGGAAGTGTATTTTATACCATTTTGAGGGGGGAAAACGATTATAGAAAAAAAACAAAAAAAAAAACAAGCATAAAATCGAAATAAAAGATCAAGATACAGGTATACGTATATGTAATAGGACGGATGGCTGTGGTATTCGGGATTAATAGT